>NC_066624.1:49693853-49814965 GCF_025201925.1 Gopherus flavomarginatus
CAGCATCTCTTGCTCCTAAAGTTTACAACTGACACCAAGCACTTTGGAGCACAGGATTGAAATTCAAAACACCCTTAACAAATTGGAGACTTGGTCTTCTTCAGCCAAACTCCATGGTTAGGGCTCTCTCTCTACACTGGGCTGAAGAGAAACCCCAGAGCCAAGCACTCCTCCTGGGCAGTGAGCTCCGACCTTGATTGGTCAGATGCTGCTTAGCACTGTCAGAGCAGCTTTTGCTGGGAGATTCTCCCAGCACTTTCCAATAGCGGGAATGTATGAAATCCCCATTTGACTGCTGGGGACAGTGCCCGAGAGTGGGGAGCAACTTGCCCAAAGTCCCCAGGAAAAGGAAAACAACCAGCAGAGGAACCAATAGGAAACCCAGCAATGGAACTCAGGAGTCCTGGGGGTGTGCTGTGGTGACCAGATGTCCCAATTTTATAGGGACAGTCCGAATTTTGGGGTCTTATCTTGGATCCTATTACGCCCCACGCCGTCCCGATTTTTCACACTTGCTGTCTGGTCACCCTAGGGTGTGCACATATGTGGGTCCCAACTGCTCCCTGCCCCCCTCATTGAAGCAGATGTGCAGGGTTACTGCCCTGGGAAGTGCAGGGCACCAGTGGATGTGGGGTTGGCTGGAGGTAGGGTCTGGCTTCAGGCAGGGCAAGGGCTGCGTGGCTGGCTGGCTTCAGGCAGGGGGGTGCATCAGGGGTTGGCTGGAGACAGGGCAGGGAGGATGCGGCTGATGCAGGAAAAGCAGAAGGTGCAGGGCTGGCTGGAGAGAGAGGCTGACTGCCGGCAGGGCAGGGCAGGGGGTGCAGGGCTGGCTGCAGGCAGG
Organism: Gopherus flavomarginatus; assembly: GCF_025201925.1. Lineage (NCBI taxonomy): Eukaryota > Metazoa > Chordata > Testudines > Testudinidae > Gopherus > Gopherus flavomarginatus. Next base: position 49,694,695 of record NC_066624.1, read on the forward strand.
GCGTGGGGCAGGGCCGGTGCAAGGAAGTTTCATGCCCTAGGCGAAACTTCCACCTTGCACCCTCCCCCCCCGCACCCCTGCCCTGAGGCGCCCCACCCGTGGCAGCTCCCCCCTCCACCCTGAGGCTCCCCTCTTGTGGCTACTCTCCTGCTCTGCCCTGCGGCACCCCCCTCGCCCGAGCTCACCCCTGCTCCGAGCACGAGCACCCCGAGCACACCGTGGCCGCTTCACTTCTCCCACCTCCGGGGCTTGCGGCGCCTAAGCCTGCCAGGCAGTCAAGCATCCTCCTCTGAGCCACAGCAGCCCTGACAGTTGACAATAGAGGCACCTTAACCCCTGAGTTACTTCAATGTGTCCCCCTCGGGGGTCCAGCTCCGATCACCAGATACTCGGGGTATGTCTATACCACCTGCCGAATCGGTGGGCAGCGATCGATCCAGCGGGGGTCGATATATCGCGTCTAGTGTAGATGCAATACATTGAGTGCTCTCCCCTCGCCTGCTGTACTCCAGCTTGGTGAGAGGCGCAGGCAGAATCTACGGGGAGCTGCAGCAGTCAACTCACCGAGACTGTGACATTATAAGTATAATCTTATATCTCATTGAAAGGTGACAGGGCCAGAAAGAGTTAATTAACTCACCTCACCGACTGACCTGACCCGTGGGTGAACCTGAAAAACTGGTAAACAAGATATGTAAATGAACAGAGCTTTGAAATGCAAGTCTGTAGTGTTAGAGGTAGAAGGGGAGGTGTTTGCTCAGGTCTTGTGATGTCAGCAAACAAGTCTTGTCTATTGCTATAGTTTTAATTCAAAGAGCAATAAAAGAATATTAACATTTATGATGATACTTGAGTGAAATAGTATTATTGTCTGTGTCTCTTTGAAGGTTGTGGTAATCTGTATCTGAACTGTTTGATGGATGTACTAATTGCCAGGATGTTTGGAAGAAGAGTTAAGCCTATTGTTTTCTCAGGCTGAAAGGCTGCTGGAAATGTTTAAGAACCTGGGACACGATCCTTCTTCATCTCAGATCTGCTTTGGGTTTCAAGAGAGGGAAACCTTAAGCCACAAGGATTGAGATCCCCAGTCATTGACTGGAGCCACCCTGAATATGGACATTGGATTATAACCTATGGACTATTTCTAAAAGGACTTTTGGCAACTGCAAGCTCATCTCTACTTTGTATATGAACCTCAAAAATTGAATTCAAGTCTATATGTCTATTAATCTTTTAACCAACACTCACTCTCTCTCTTTTCTTTTCTAATAAATTTTAGCTTAGTTAATAAGAATTGGCTATAGCATGTATTTTAGGTAAAATCTAAGTTATAATTGAACCTGGTTATGTGGCCGATCCTTTGGGATCGGAAGAATCTTTTCTTTTATATAATGAAGTAAGATTTTCAGGAATCATCATCATATCTAACAGGTGTGTCTGGACGGAGGCCTGAGGCTGGGTACTTTAAGGGAACTGCGTGGTTTAAACTTCTAAGTAACCAGTGAAGTACTACAGAAGCTGTTTTGTGCTGGCTTGGTAAATATAAATATTGAAATAACCAGCAGCGTTTGGGATTTGTCTGCCCTGTTTTGTTTGCAATTCACTCTGATTGAGTGAACTGAGCTGGCTCCCACGGGCAGCACCGTCACACCTACAGCCAGGCTGCAGAGGTCCAGGGGATCTTAGGGGCCTTGGGGTGCACAGATACCTATGTCCAGGCCATAGCGGTCCCTGGGGGGCTTAGAGAGTTTGTGGGGGACACAGATACCAATCTCCATGCTCTCGGGGTCCCATGGGGGCTTAGAGGGCTCGTGGGGGGCACATATTCCTACATCCATGCTGTAGGGATACCAGGGGGTCTTAGGGGGTTAGTGGGTGGCAAAGATACCTACGTCCAGGCTGGAGGCATCCTGGGAGTCTTAGGGGATTTGTGGGGGCCAAAGACACCTATGATGTCCAGGCTGTAGGGGTACCAGTGGGTTTTAGGGGTTCGAGTGGGCACAGATACGTATGTCCAGGCTGTATCGTTACCACAGGGGGTTAGAGGTTTCGTGAGGGGCACAGATATCTACGTGCAGATTGTAGATGTCCCGGGAGGGGGGGGGGGTTAGGGGGGTTGTGGGAGTGCAAATACCTATGTCCAGGCTGTAGGGGTTCCTGGGGGCTTAGAGGGTTTCTGAGGGGCACATATACCTACGTGCACACTGGAGTGTCGCAAGGGTCTTATGGAGTCTATATGGGGTACAGATACCAATGTTCTGGTTGTATAGGTCCTTCGGGGGCTTAGGGGGTTTGTGGGGGGCACAGATACCTAAGTTCAGGCTGGAGGGATCTCTGAGTGTCTTAGGTGTTTGGTGGGAGGCACAGATACCTACGTCCAGGCTGCAGGGGTCTCGGAGGGGCTTAGGGTCTGTCACGGAGTGTGGGGGAGTCCGGTCCTGCACCCCTCTTCCTGGGACTCACAGTGACTCTCAGCCAGCCAGTAAAACAGAAGGTTTACTGGACAACAGGAGCGAAGGATACAGCAGAACTTGGAGGCACAAGCAGGACCCCACAATCAAGTCCTTCTAGGGGTTCAGGAAACTTAGTTCCCAGTTTGGGAATCCCTGAATTACAACCACCCAGACCAAAACCGAAACTGAACTAACCCAACTCCCTCCAGCTGGCCATTTCCTGTGTCCAGCTTCCCTGGCAAAGGTGCTGACCTCTCCCCCTCCTAGCTCAGGTTACATGCTGAGCACGTGTCCGGTCCTAAAGTCACCCCCTGCTCTCCCATCCCCCACACAGACAGTCCCTACTCCACTACAGTAAGGCACAGAGCATTTCCCGCATGGAGCAACAGTGACACCGTGTGGCCACACTGGGTAATGCACAGAATATTTCCCGCATGGAGCAACAGAGACACCATGTGGCCATGCAGGGAAATACACAGTGCATTTCCTGGATGGAGTAACAGCGATTCCATGTGGCCACACAGGGTAATGCACAGAGCATTTCTCTCGTAGAGGAACAGTGACAACATGTGGCCATGCAGGGTAATGCACAGAGCATCACGCCTATGTAGAGGCTGTAGAGATCCCTGGGTGGCTTAGGGGTCGTGGGGGGCACAGATAGCTACGTCCAGGCTGGAGACATTCTGGTGGGCATTAGGGGCTTCATGAGGGGCACAAATATCTACGTCAGGGCTGGAGAGGTCCCTGGATGGCTTAGGGGGTTGTGGTGAGCATAGATACATACGACCAGGCTGTAGTGGTCCCTGGGGGTTTAAGGAGTTGGTAAGGGTCACAGAAACCTACGTATGGTCTGGAGGGGTCCCTGGGGGACTTAAGGGTTTGTGGTTGCACAGATACCTACGTACCGGTTGGAGGGGGAACTGGGGAGCTTAGTGGGCTTGTGTGGCGTACACATAGCTATAACCAGGCTGGTGGTGGCCCTATGGGTCTTAGAAGGCTGGTGGGGGGCAGAGATACCTATGTAGGGACTGAAGAAGTCCTGGGGAGGGCTTTGGGCGTTCCTGGAAGTCACAAATATCTACGTCCAGGCTGGAGGAGTTCTGGGGGTATTAGGGAGTTGTGCGGGAGCACAGATACCTATATCGAGGCTGTAGGGGTCCTGGGGTTGCTTTTGGGAATTTTAGGGTACAGATACCAACTTCCATGCTGTAGGGGTCGCTGGGATGATCAGTGGGTTCGTGAGGGTGCACAGATATCTACGTCCGGTCTATAGGGATCCTGGGGGGGGGGCTTAGGGGTTTGTAAGGGGCACAGATACATTCATCCAGGCAAGAGGGTTCCTAGGGACCTTAGGGGGTTCATGCTGGGCACAGATATCTGCGTCTAGGCTGGAGGGGTTTTGGGGGTCTTAGGAGGGTTGTGTGGGCACAGATACCTATGTCGATGCTGGAGGGGTCCTGTCATGTCTTAGCGGAGTCGTGGGGTCACAGATACCTACATCTAGGCTGGAGGGGTTCCGGGGGGATTAGGTGTGTTGGGGGGGGAACAGATACCTACATCCTGATGGTAGGTGGCCCTGGGTAGCTTAGGCGGGTTTTGTCGGTCACAGATACAAACATCCATGCTGTAGGGGTCCCGAGGGACTTTGTGGGGCTCTAGGGGTCACAGATACCTACCTACAGTCTGGAAGGTTCCTGTGGGTATTAAGGGGTGTTTGGGGCATACAGATGCCTACATCTGGGCTTGTGGGTTCCCTGGGGGGCTTAGAGGTTTGTGGAGAGCACAGATACCATTATCCAGGCTAGATGGGTTCTGGTGTGATTAGGGGGTTGTGGGAGGCACAGATACCTATGTAAGCAGAAGCAGGATGAACTCTACCCTCACATCTGGTGGTGAATTATGGCAAGTGTGGAAAAGGATTTCAGGGTCTGATCATGTTTGCATAGACACACCCACCATGCGTGACACGGCCACGGCAGCCTGGGATGGTTACTTTGGCAGCTATGGTATCCCCAGTTTATCTGTTGTTGGGGTGTGAGATGTGGAGTGTTGTCACCCTGATTGTGTGGATGAGGAACTGTGAAACAGCTTTGAGACAGGGATTCTCACCATCAGTTGAGTGGCACTCACTAGACAAGGGAGTGGGCTCCTTGGGGGAGCTAGAGTCACCAATTGCACTTATTTTTCTTATAACCGTTGAATAGCAGTGTTGATTTTTTATTCTCTTTAGAGTTGAATTTCTAGGTTCTTGAGCTGAAATCACTGAAAAATGTGTTAGCTTGTGGGCGACTCTGAAACTGTATTGCAGAATAAATTAGTTGGCAGACAGGAGCAGTTTGTAGGAGTGGCCCACGGAGTGAGGGGAGTCTAGCAGTTTTGGGGGACAGCTGGAGCAGAACACAGGTCGGCTGGCAGAGCAGCTGGTGTACCGAGCTGAGCAGTTTGTGGGAAAGGCAAAAGCAGAATCCCATAGAGAGGCAGAGCAGTCAGCAGTGGACCACATAAGGTGCCCCTTTCTCCTCAGGCTGGCAGTGGGAAAAACCCTGCAGATAGACTCTTGAACTCTGGGGTTGCGCAACTGTGGGTGATTTTGGGGTTGCTGGACTCTTGAAATATTGAAGATATTGGACTTTGGAGCCTTGGGGTGATTTGGGGATTGCTGGACTCATGAGCCCAGGGAAAAGGACACGGACTAGTTGGGGTGTTTTCTCAATTTAATGCTATGTTGCTTATCTCACGTTATTAAACATTTTCTGCTATACCCAGACTCTGTGCTTGCGAGAGGGGAAGTATTGCCTCTTTGAGGCACCTAGGGGTGCGTATGAAAAATTTTCTCATGTCACTGGGTGGGGGATCGAGCTGGTTTGTATTTTATTTTAGGGAAGGGACCCCTATGTATTGAACCCAGTCCTTGCGGCTATCAGTTCAGCCTGGCAGAAGGGTTCCACCTACGTCCAGGCTCAAGGGGTCCCTGGGGGGCTTAGGGAGTTCGTGGGAGGCACAGATATCTAGGTCCAGGCTGTAGGGGGTCCGGGTGGGGCTAAGGAGTTTGGTGGGGGACACAGATACCTACGTCCAGGCTGCAGGGGTCCCAGAAGGACTTAGGTTGTGTCACGTAGTGTGGTGGAATCTGGCCCTGCACCCTTCTTCCTGGGACACACAGTGACTCAGCCAGCCAGTAAAACAGAAGGTTTTTTTCCCCAACAGGAATGAAGGATACAGCAGGGCTTTTGGGCACAACCAGGACCCCTCAATCGAGTCCTTCTGGGGGTTCAAGATGCTTACTTCCCAGTTTGGGATTCCCTGAATTCCAACAACCCAGCTCCAAACCAAAACAGAACTAACTGCCTTTAGCCAGCCCCTTCCTTTACTCAGCTTCCTGGGCAAAGGTGCTGACCCAATCCTCGCTGCGTAGCTTAAGTTACAGGCTTAGGTCCTGTCCCTCACCTAAAGTCACCCCCTGCTCTCCCATCCCCCACACAGACAGTCCCCACTCCATCAGAGTAATGCTCAGAGCATTTCCCCCGTGGAGCAACAGTAACACTGTGTGGCCACACAGGGTAATGCAGAGAGCATTTCCTGCATGGAGCAAGAGTGACACCGTGTGGCCACACAGGGTAATGTACAGAGCATTTCCTGCATGGAGCAAGAGTGACACCGTGTGGCCATGCAGGGTAATACACAGAGTATTTCCTGCATGGAGCAACAGTGACACCGTGTGGCCACACAGGGTAATGCACAGATCATTTCCTGAATGGAGCAACAGTGGCACCGTGTGGCCACACAGGGTAATGCACACAGCATTTCCCCGCATGGAGCAACAGTGACACCATATGGTCACGCAGGGTAATGCACAGAGCATTTCCACGCATGGAGAAACAGTGACACCGTGTGGCCACACAGGGTAATGCACAGAGCATTTCCTGCATGGAGCAACAGTGGCACCGTGTGGCCACGCAGGGTAATACACAGAGCATTTCCTGCATGGAGCAACAGTGACACCATGTGGCCACACAGGGTAATGCACAGAGCTTCGCACCTACGTGGAGGCTGTAGAGATCCCTCGAGGGCTTACGGGGGTTCGTAGGGTCACAGGTACTTACATCCAGTATGGGCGGGATACTGGGAGAGTTAGGGGTGTTGTGAAGGGCATAGGTACTTGCTTCCAGGCTGTAGAGTTCCTTGTGGGGATTAAAGGCTTCCTGGAGGACAGCAATATCTATGTCCAGGCTGAAGGGGTCCCTGGACGCTTAGGGGGTTGTGATGAGCACAGTGATCCCTGGGGGTATAGGGACTTGGTGAGGGGCACAGATATCTATGAATGTCCTGGAGGGGTCCTTGGTGGGGGCTTAGTGGTACTGTAGGAGACACAGATAGCTACGTCAAGGCTATAGGCATTCTGGGGGGGCTTAGGGCTTTGGGGGGGCACAGATACCTACATTCAGGCTGGAGGGGTCCCGGGGGGCTTAGGTGGTTTGTGGGGAGGGGCACAGATATGTACATCCAGGCTGGAGAGGTTCTGGAGAGGATTAGGGGTTTTTGCGGATGGCAGAGATACCTATCTCCATACTCTAGTGGTCCCGGGGGGCTTAGGGTTTTTTGGGAGGCACAGATATCTATGTCCAGGTTGGAGTGGTTCCTGGGGGGTTTAGGTAGTTCCTGGGGGGCACAGGTACCTAGGTCCATGCTGTAGGGTTCCCTGGGTGGATTAGGGGTTTTCTGGGTGGCAGAGATACCTAAGTCTAGGTTGTAGGGGTCCCTGGGAGGCTTAGGGGGTTTGTGGGGGGCAGAGATACCTACTTCCAGGCAATAGGTCTTCCAGGGGGAATTAGTGTGTTGGGGGGGCACAGATACCTAGGTTCAGGCTGGAGGGTTCCCGGGGGGGAGGGTTTACGCCGTTTGTGTTGGGCACAGATATCTGCATCCAGGCTGGAGTGGTCCCTGGGGGGCTAAAGCGGTTTCTGGTGGGCACAGATAACTACCTCCAGGCTGGAGGGGTTTCTCGGCACTTAGGGGTTTTGGGGGGCACAGATACTTCCATCAAGGCTGGAGGGTCCCTGGGGGGCTTAGCGGGTTCATGTGGGGCACAGATACCTAAGTCCAGCTTGGATGGGTCCGGGGGGGTTTATGGGGTTCAGAGAGAACAGATGCTTATCTCTAGGCTATAGGGGTCCCTGGTGTGCTTAGGGGGTTTTGGGGGGCCCCAGATACCTAAGTCCATGCTGTAGGCGTCCCTACAGGTGCTTATGGGTTCGTGGGGTGCACAGATACTTATGTCCAGTCTGGAGGGGACAGGGGGGGTTGGGGTTTCATGAGGGGAACAGATACAAACCTCCAGGCTGTAGGAGTCCCAGGGAGGCTGTGGGGGTACAAATACCTACATCTAGTCTGGATGGGTCCTGGGGGTTATAGGGGGTTTGTGGAGGGCACAGATACCTAGGTACAGGCTGTCGGTGTCCCGAGGAGATTAGGCGGTTCACTGGGGGCTCAGATACATCCAGGCTGGATGTGTCCCGAGGAGCTTAGGGGGTTTGTGTGGTGCTCAGACAACTGTGTCCAGGCTGTAGGGATCCCTGGGAGGTTAGAGGTTCGTGGGTGTCACAGATAGGGACTTCCAGGCTGAAGGGGTCGCTGGGACGTTTAGGGGTTTGTGGGAGTACAGATACCTACGTCCAGGCTAAAGGGGTAATGGGGGTGCTTAGGGAATCGGGGCGGACACAGATACCTACGTCCAGGGTCTAGGGGTCCCGTGGAGATTGGGGGTTGAGGGGGGAGCAGATGCCTACGTCCTAGCTGAAGGAGTCCTGGGTGGTTTAGGAGGTTCGTTGGAGTCACTGATACCTAAGTCCAGGCTGTAGGGGTTCCTGGGGCATTCGGGGATTTCTGGGGGTCACAGATATCTACGTTCAGGCTGGAAGGGTTCCAGAGGGCTTAGGAGATTTATAGGGGGACAGATACCAACATCCTGGCTGTAGGGGTTCCCGTGGGGATTAGGTTTTTTATGGGGGGCACAGATTACTCATAGACTCATAGACTCTAGGACTGGAAGGGACCTCGAGAGGTCATCGAGTCCAGTCCCCTGCCCTCATGGCAGGACCAAATACTGTCTAGACTATCCCTAATAGACATTTATCTAACCTACTCTTAAATATCTCCAGAGATGGAGATTCCACAACTTCCCTAGGCAATCTATTCCAGTGTTTAACTACCCTGACAGTTAGGAACTTTTTCCTAATGTCCAACCTAAATCTCCCTTGCTGCAGTTTAAGCCCATTGCTTCTTGTTCTATCATTGGAGGCTAAGGTGAACAAGTTTTCTCCCTCCTCCTGATGACACCTTTTTAGATACCTGAAAACTGCTATCATGTCCCCTCTCAGTCTTCTCTTTTCCAAACTAAACAAACCCAATTCCTTCAGCCTTCCTTCATAGGTCATGTTCTCAAGACCTTTAATCATTCTTGTTGCTCTTCTCTGGACCCTCTCCAATTTCTCCACATCTTTCTTGAAATGTGGTGCCCAGAACTGGACACAATACTCCAGTTGAGGCCTAACCAGCTCAGAGTAAAGCGGAAGAATGACTTCTCTCGTCTTGTTTACAACACCCCTGTTAATGCATCCCAGAATCACGTTTGCTTTTTTTTGCAATAGTATCACACTGTTGACTCATATTAAGCTTGTGGTCCACTACGACCCCTAGATCTCTTTCTGCCATACTCCTTCCTAGACAGTCTCTTCCCATTCTGTATGTGTGAAACTGATTGTTCCTTCCTAAGTGGAGCACTTTGCATTTATCTTTATTGAACTTCATCCTGTTTACCTCAGACCATTTCTCCAATTTGTCCAGATCATTTTGAATTTTGACCCTGTCCTCCAAAGCAGTTGCAATCCCTCCCAGTTTGGTATCATCCGCAAACATAATAAGCGTACTTTCTATGCCAACATCTAAATCGTTGATGAAGATATTGAACAGAACCGGTCCCAAAACAGACCCCTGCGGAACCCCACTTGTTATACCTTTCCAGCCGGATTGGGAGCCATTAACAACTACTCTCTGAGTATGGTTATCCAGCCAGTTATGCACCTAACTTATAGTAGCCCCATCTAAATTGTACTTTCCTAGTTTATCTATAAGAATATCATGCGAGACCTTATCAAATGCCTTACTAAAGTCTAGGTATATCACATCCACCGCTTCTCCCTTATCCACAAGGCTCGTTATCCTATCAAAGAACGCTATCAGATTAGTTTGACACGATTTGTTCTTTACAAAGCCATGCTGGCTATTCCCTATCACCTTACCACCTTCCAAGTGTTTGCAGATGATTTCTTTGATTACCTGCTCCATTATCTTCCCTGGCACAGAAGTTAAACTAACTGGTCTGTAGTTTCCTGGGTTGTTTTTATTTCCCTTTTTATAGATGGGCACTATATTTGCCCCCTTCCAGTCTTCTGGAATCTCCCCCGTCTCCCATGATTTCCCAAAGATAATAGCTAGAGGCTCAGATACCTCTTCTATTAACTCCTTGAGTATTCTAGGATGCATTTCATCAGGCCCTGGTGACTTGCAGGCATCTAACTTTTCAAAGTGACTTTTTACTTGCTCTTTCCTTATTTTCTCTTCTAAACCTACCCTCTTCCCGTAAGCATTCACTATACTAGACATTCCTTCAGACTTCTCAGTGAAGACTGAAACAAAGAAGTCATTAAGCATCTCTGCCATTTCCAAGTCTCCCATTACTGTTTCCCCCTCCTCACTGAGCAGTGGGCCTACCCTGTCCTTAGTCTTCCTCTTGCTTCTAATGTATGACAGATACCAATGTCCTGGCTGTAGATGTTCCTCCACGGTGGCCTCAGGGCTGGAAGAGCTCCCACTCCCTTCTATTACCTGGGGGCTGCAGCAGGGGCACAGAGCTTCTCTGGTCTCACTCCTTTACCCCTGCCCCGCTGTGGCCCTGACACCAGAGAAGCTCTGTGACCTTCCGGATGCAGCCTCTGCGCCATATCAGGGAGTGGGAGCTCCTCCATCCCTGGGGCCACCGTGAGGGAGACTTTTCCAGGGGGACCCAATTTGGCCAGGGGCCCCCGGGACCCCGACAGCCTGGATGTAGGGTTATGTGCGACCACAGCCCCTCTATGTACCCCAGGAACATCTACAGCCAGGACATTGCTATCTGTACCTCCCGAACCCACAAAGCCCCCCAGGGACCTTTACAGCCAGTATGTTGGTATCTGTGCCCCCCATAAATCTCCTAAGACCTCTAGGACCCCTCTAGTCTGCACGTAGGTATCTGTGACCCACAGAAATCCCTGAATGCCCCAGGAACCCCTACAGCCTGGACTTAGGTATCTGTGACTCCAACGAACCTCCTAAACCACCCAAGAAACCTCCAGCTATGACGTAGGTATCTGTTCCCCCCTCAACCCCCAATCCCCTCGGGACCCCTAGACCCTTGACGTAGGTATCTGTGTCAGCCCCGATCCCTTAAGCACTCCCATTACTCCTTCAGCCTGGACGTAACTAGCTGTGACCCCCACGAACCGCCTAAGCCCCCAGGGATCCCTACAGCCTGGACACAGGTGTCTGAGCACCGCACGAACCCCCTAAGCTCCTCGGGACACATCCAGCCTGGATGTATCTGAGCCCCCAGTGAACCGCCTCATCTCCACGGGACACCGACAGCCTGTACCTAGGTATCTGTGCCCCCCACAATCCCTCTATACCCCCCAGGACCCCTCCAGCCTAGATGTAGGTATCCGTACCCCCACAGCCCCCCTGGGACTCCTACAGCCTGGAGGTTCGTACCTTTGCCCCCCATGAAACCCCAACCCCCCCGGCCCCATCCAGCCTGGACATAAGTATCTGTGCAACCGATGAACCCATAAGAAGCTGTAGGGACGCCTACAGCATGGACTTAGGTATCTGGGGCCCCCCAAAACCCCCTAAGCCCACCAGGGACCACTACAGCATAGAGATAAATATCTGTGCCCCCTGATCCCCATAAGCCCCCGCTGGATCCCTCCAGCCTGGATTTAGGTATCTGTGCCCCCTACTAACCCGCTAAGTTCCCCAGGGACCCTCCAGCCTGGACGGAGGAATCTGTGCCCCCCCACAATCCCTAAGTGCCGAGACACCCCTCCAGCCTGGAGGTAGGTATCTTTACCGAACACAAACTGCCTAAGTCCCCACCCATCGGGAACCCTCCAGCCTGGATCTACGTATCTGTGCCCCCCCCAACACACTAATTCCCCCTGGAAGCCCTATTGCCTGGACTTAGGTATCGCTGCCCCCCACAAACCCCCTAAGCCTCCCAGGGACCCCTACAGCCTAGATGTATGTATCTGTACCCCTCAGAAAACCCCTAATCCACCCGCGGACCCCTACAGCATGGACCTAGGTATCTGTGCCCCCCAGGAACCCCCTAAACCCCCCAGGAACCACTCCAACCTGGACATAGTTATCTGTTCCTCCCAAAAAAACCCTAAGACCCCCAGGGACCCCTAGATCCTGGAGATAGGTATCTCTGCTGTCCACAAAAATTCCTTATACTCCCTGGAACCTCTCCAGCCTGGACGTACATAGCTGTGCCCCCCACAACCCCCCTAAGCCCCCCGGGACCCCTCCAGCCTGGATGTAGGTATATCTCCCCTCCAAAGCCCTAAGCCCCCCCAGAATGCCTATAGCATGGACGTAGGCATCTGTGTCCCCTACAATACAACTAAGCCCCCCCAGGGACCCCTCCAGGACAAACATAGGTATCTGTGCCCCTCACCAAGTTGCTAAACCCCCAGGGATCACTGTGCTCTTCACAACCTCTAAGCCGTCCAGGGACCTCTCCAGCCCGGACGTAGATATTGGTGTCCTCCAGGAAGCCCTTAATCCCCACCAGGACCTCTACACCCTGGACGCAAGTACCTATGCCCCCCACAACTCCCCTAACTCCCCCAGAGTCCCGACCATCCTGGACGTAGGTATCTGTGACCCTACGAACCCCCTTAAGCCCCCCAGAATGCCTCCAGCCTGGACGTAGTTATCTGTACCTCCCATGACCCCTAAGCCCCCAGGGATCTCTACAGCCTCTACGTAGGTGTGATGCTCTGTGCATTACCCTGAGTGGCCACACAGTGTCACTGTTGCTCCATGCAGGAAATGCTCTGGGCATTACTGTGATGTAGTGGGGACTGTCTGTGTGGGGAATGGGAGAGCAGGGGGTGACTTTAGGTGAGGGACAGGACCTAAGCCTGTAACTCGAGCTAGGCAGGGCTGAGAGAGTGAGCACCTTTGCCCGGGAAGCTGGACACAGGAAGGGGTCGGCTGGAGGGAGTTAGTTCAGTTTTGGTTTGGAGCTGGGTAGTTGGAATTCAGAGAATCCCAAACTGGGAACTAAGCTTCCTGAACCCCCAGAAGGACTCGAGGGAGTTAGTTCAGTTTTGGTTTAGAATTCCTTGGTGCAAAAACACCGTGAAACTCCCCTTTCTTCTTCACAGAGGGCTTCAACACCCCTTTTCTCACTCAGGCTCACAACTGCCCAGTATTCGAGAACTGTCCCTGTTCCCATTGGACAAATGGGAGGAGCCTGAGGTACAGAGAAGGGAGGTGAACTACCCAAGGGCCTACACAGCAAGGCGGTGGCAGAGCCAGAAAGAGAAGCCGCCAGTGAGACTCCTGTTCTAATAGACAACAAATCCCCCCAGAGGCAGGGATAGAGCTCAGGAACTGAGATGGTGGGAAAATTTCATTCCAACCGTTTCTGTCCAAATATCCCATTCAGACTAAACCAGTTTGTTTCTCAGAATCATAACAAGTGAGATGGAAGTTCTTTGCAAAAAGATTTTGTTGCAAAACAAAAGCATCTCCTGTTTGTCACAGTGTGTTAAATTGTGTCATCACACACAAGGAGGAGACACTTAGATCTTGAAAATTAGATAAGATGCTTCAGTCTGAGCTAAGTCATTGCTGCTCTTAACAATTCCAAAATAAAAAAATAGAAATAAAAAAGACTGTTTCAGCTAATCTATTATGTCATAATCTGCTCTGAGTAAACGTGATGGGAAACCTCATATTATGCACTACTTCTAGTGACACTCTCCAATGGATCCCCATCCTCCACCCACCATGAGGTAGGTAAGAGTGGATCATTATTATCCCTACTTGAAAGCACACCATGGCCGCTTCACTTCTCCTGCCTTCCCTAGACCCTGGACGTAGGTATCTGTGTCAGCCCCGATCCCTTAAGCACTCCCATTACCCCTTCAGCCTGGACGTAACTACCTGTGACCCCCACGAACCCCCTAAGCCCCCAGGGATCCCTACAGCCTGGACACAGGTGTCTGAGCACCCCACAAACCCCCTAAGCTCCTCGGGACACATCCAGCCTGGATGTATCTGAGCCCCCAGTGAACCGCCTAATCTCCTCGGGACACCGACAGCCTGTACCTAGGTATCTGTGCCCCCCACAAACCCCCTATAACCCCCAGGACCCATCCAGACTAGATGTAGGTATCTGTACCCCCACAGCCTCCCTGGGACTCCTACATCCTGGAGGTTTGTATCTGTGCCCCTCATGAAACATCAACCCCCCCTGTCCCCTCCAGACTGGACATGAGTATCTGTGCACCCCACGAACCCATAAGCACCTGTAGGGACGCCTACAGCATGGACTTAGGTATCTGGGGGCACCCAAAACCCCCTAAGCCCACCAGGGACCCCTATAGCCTAGAGATAAGCATATGTGCTCCGTGAACCCCATAAGCCCCCCGGACCCATCCAGCCTGGAAGTAGGTATCTTTGCCCCACATGAATCCGCTAAGCCCCACAGGGACCCTCCAGCCTGGATGGAAGTATCTCTGCCCCCCACAACCCCTAAGTGCCGAGAAACCCCTCCAGCCTGGAGGTAGTTATCTGTGTCCACCAGAAACCGCTTTAGCCCCCCCCCCCCCCGGAACCCTCCAGCCTGAACCTAGGTATCTGTGCCCCCCCAACACACTAATTGCCCCTGGAAGACCTATTGCCTGGAAGTAGGTATCTCTGCCCCCCACAAACCCCCTAAGCCTCCCAGGGACCCCTACAGCCTAGACGTAGGTATCTCTGCCACCCAGAAAACCCCTAATCCACCCAGGGGACCCTACAGCATGGACCTAGGTATCTGTGCCCCCCAGGAACTACCTAAACCCCCCAGGAACCACTCCAACCTGGACATAGACATCTGTGCCTCCCAAAAAACCCTAAGCCCCCCGGGACCACTAGAGTATGGAGATAGGTATCTCTGCCATCCGCAACAACCCCTAATCCTCTCCGGAACCTCTCCAGCCTGGATGTACATATCTGTGCCCCTCCCCACAAACCACCTAAGCCCCCCGGGAACCTTCCAGCCTGGATGTAGGTATCTGTGCCCCCAAAAAGCTCTAAGCACCCCCAGAATGCCTATAGCCTGGACGTAGGTATCTGTGTCTCCTACAGTACCACTAAGCCCCCCCAGGGACCCCTCCAAGACATTCATAGGTATCTGTGCCCCTCACCAAGTCCCTATACCCCCAGGGATCACTGTGCTCACCACAACCCCCTAAGCGTCCAGGGACCCCTTCAGCCTGGACGTAGATATTGCTGTCCTCCAGGAAGCCTTTAATCCCCACCAGGACCTCTACAGCCTGGACGCAAGTACCTATGCCCCTCACAACATCCCTAACTCTCCCAGGATCCCGCCCATACTGGATGTAGGTATCTGTGACCCTACGAACCCCCGTAAGCCCTCGAGGGATTTCTACAGCCTCCACGCAGGTGCGATGCTCTGTGCATTACCCTGTGTGGCCACATGGTGTCACTGTTTCTCCATGCAGGAAATGCTCTGTGTATTACCCTGTGTGGCCACACGGTGTCACTGTTGCTCCATGCAGGGAAATGCTCTGTGCATTACCCTGCGTGACCACATGGTGTCACTGTTGCTCCATGCAGGAAATGCTCTGTGCATTACCCTGTGTGGCCACACGGTGTCACTGTTGCTCCATGCAGGGAAATGCTCTGTGCATTACCCTTCGTGACCACATGGTGTCACTGTTGCTCCATGCAGGAAATGCTCTGTGCATTACCCTGTATGGCCACACGGTGTCACTCTTGCTCCATGCAGGAAATGCTCTGGGCATTACTCTGCATGGCCACACAGTGTTACTGTTGCTCCATGCGCGAAATGTTTTGGGCATTACTGTGATATAGTGGGGACTGTCTGTGTGGGGGATGGGATAGCAGGGGGTGACTATAGGTGAGGGACAGGACCTAAGCCTATAACTCGAGCTAGGCAGGGCTGAGAGAGTGAGCACCTTTGCCCGGGACGCTGGACACAGGAATGGGTCGCCTGGAGGGAGTTAGTTCAGTTTTGGTTTGGAGCTGGGTAGTTGGAATTCAGAGAATCCCAAACTGGGAACTAAGCTTCCTGATCCCCCAGAAGGACTCGACTGACGGGTCCTGGTTGTGCCCCAAAGCCCTGCTGTATCCTTCGTTCCTATTGGCCAAAAAATCCCCTCTGTTTTACTGACTGGCTGAGTCACTGTGTGTCCCTTGAAGTGGGGTGCAGGGCCAGATTCCACCACACTCCATGACAACCCCTAAGCCCCTCTGGGACCCCAGCAGCTGGGACGTAGGTATCTGTGCCTCCCACCAAACCCCTGAGCCCCCCAGGGACCCCTACAGCCTGGACCTAGATCTCTGTGCGCCCCAGGAACCCCCTCAAATCCCCAGGGACCCCTTCAGCCTGGACATAGGTGGAACCCGTCTGCCAGGCTGAATTGATAGCAGCAAGGACTGGGTTCAATACATAGGGGTCCCTTCCCCAATACGTAATGCAAACCAGTCCGAGCCCTCACCCAGTGACATGGGAAAATTTTACATACACACCCCTAGGTGCCTCAGAGAGGCAATACTTCCCCTCTCGCAATCATAGAATCTGGGTATAGCAGAAAATGTTTAATAACGTGAGATAAACAACATAGCATTAAGTTTGGAAAACACCTCAACTAGGCCGTGTCCTTTTAACTGGGCTCTAGAATCTAGCAATCCCCAAATCACCCCAAGACTCCAAAGTACAATACCTCAAATATTTCAAGACTCCAGCACCAATAATCACCCACATTCCCGCAGACCCAGAGTTCAATAGTCTATCTGCCGGGTTTTCCCCCCTGCCAGCTTCAGTAGAAAGGGGCACCTTACGTGGTCCACTGCTGTCTGCCCTGCCTCTCCGTGGGATTCTGCTTCTACCTTTCCCACAAACTGCTCAGCTCAGTCCACCAGCTGCTCTGCTCCACCAGCCAACCTGTGATCTGCTCCAGCTGTCTCCAAAAACTGCTTAGCTTACTTCGCTCTATGATCCATTCCAAGTGTTACACAAACTGTTTTTCTCCATCAACTTCCCTGCAATATAGTTTCAAACTCTCTCACTATTTAATCCAGCACTTCAATGACTTCAGCTCAGGAACCTGAATTTTCAATTATTAAGAAACTCAACAACCAGCTCTTCTATTCAACTGTTAAAAAAGAAAAAGATGTAATTGGTGTTTCTAGCTCGTCCAAGGAGCCCACTCCCTTGTCTAGTGAGTGCCACTCAACTGATGGTGAGAATCCCTGTCTCAAAGCCGTTTCACAGTTCCTCATCCACACAATCACGGTGACAACACTCCACATCTCACACCCCAACAACAAATAAACTGGGGATACCATAGCTGCCAAAGTAACCATCCCAGGCTGCCGTGGCCGTGTCACGCACGGTGGGTGTGTCTATGCAAACATGATCAGACCCTGAAATCCTTTTCCACACTTGCCATAATTCACCACCAGATGTGAGGGTAGAGTTCATCCTGCTTCTGCTAACACAGGTATCTGTGCCCCCAGCAACCCCCTTATCCCACCAGAACCCATCTAGCCTGGATAATGGTATCTGTGCTCTCCACAAACCTCTAAGCCCCCCAGGGAACCCACAAGCCCAGATGTAGGCATCTGTATGCCCCACACACTCCTAAATACCCACAGGAACCTTCCAGAGTGTAGGTAGGTATCTGTGACCCATAGAGCCCCACAAAGTTCCTCAGGAACCCTACAGCATGGATGTTTGTATCTGTGACCAACAAAAACAGCCTAAGCTACCCAGGGCCACCTACCATCAGGATGTAGGTATCTGTTCCCCCTCAAACACACCTAATCCCCCCGGAACCTCTCCAGCCTAGATGTAGGTATCTGTGACCCCACGAATCCGCTAAGACATGACAGGACCCCTCCAGCATCGACATAGGTATCTGTGCCCACACAACCCTCCTAAGAACCCCAAAACCCCTCCAGCCTAGGCGCAGGTATCTGTGCGCAGCATGAACCCCCTAAGGTCCCTAGGACCCCTCTTGCCTGGATGAATGTATCTGTGCCCCTTACAAACCCCATAAGCCACCCCCAGGATCCCTATAGACCCGACGTAGATATCTGTGCACCCTCACGAACATACTGATCCTCCCAGCCACACCTACAGCATGGAAGTAGGCATCTGTACCCCAAAATTCCCCAAAGCAACCCCAGGACCCCTACAGCCTCGATATAGGTATCTGTGCTCCCGCACAACTCCCTAATACCCCCAGAACTCCTCCAGCATGGACGTAGATATTTGTCACTTCCAGGAACCCCCAAAGTCCTCCCCAGGACTTCTCCAGTCCCTACATAGGTATCTCTGCCCCCCACCAGCCTTCTAAGACCCATAGGGCCACCGACCAGCCTGGTTATAGCTATGTGTAAGCCACACAAACCCCCTAAGCTCCCGAGGGTCCCTCCAACCGGTACGTAGGTATCTGTGCAACCACAAACCCTTAAGTCCCCCAGGGACCCCTCCAGACCATACATAGGTTTCTGTGACCCTTACCAACTCCTTAAACCCCCAGGGACCACTACAGCCTGGACGTATGTATCTATGCTTACCACAACCCCCTAAGCCATCCAGGGACCTCTCCAGCCCTGACGTAGATATTTGTGCCCCTCATGAAGACCCTAATGCCCACCAGAATGTCTCCAGCCTGGACGTAGCTATCTGTGCCCCCCACGACCCCTAAGCCCCCCAGGGATCTCTACAGCCTCTACATAGGCGTGATTCTCTGTGCATTACCCTGCATGGCCACATGTTGTCACTGTTCCTCTATGAGAGAAATGCTCTGTGCATTACCCTGGGTGGCCACATGGAATCACTGTTGCTCCATCCAGGAAATGCTCTGTGCATTTCCCTGCATGGCCACAGGGTGTCACTGTTGCTCCATGCAGGAAATGCTCTGTCCATTACCTGGTGTGGTCACAAGGTGTCAATGTTGCTCCATGCGGGTAATGCTCTATGCTTTACCCTGCCTGGCAACACGGTGTCACAGTTGCTCCATATGGGAAATGTTCTGTGCGTTACCGTGCGTGGCCACATGGTGTCACTGTTGCTCCATGCTGGAAATGCTCTGTGCATTATCCAGTGTGGCCACACGGTGTCACTGTTGCTCCATGCGGGAAATGCTCTGTGCATTACTGTGATGGAGTAGGGACTGTCTGTGTGGGGGATGGGAGAGCAGGGGGTGACTTTAGGACCGGACACGTGCTCAGCCTGTAACCTGAGCTAGGCGGGGGAAGGGGTCAGCACCTTTGCCCGGGAAGCTGGACACAGGAAATGGCCAGCTGGAGGGAGTTGGGTTAGTTCAGTTTCGGTTTTGGTCTGGGTGGTTGGAATTCAGGGATTCCCAAACTGGGAACTAAGTTTCCTGAACCCCTAGAAGGACTTGATTGTGGGGTCCTGCTTGTGCTTCCAAGCTCTGCTGTATCCTTCGCTCCTGTTGTGCAATAAACCTTCTGTTTTGCTGGATGGCTGAGAGTCACTGTGAGTCCCAGGAAGAGGGGTGCAGGACCGGACTCCCCCACACTCCGTGACAGACCCTAAGCCCCTCTGAGACCCCTGCAGCCTGGACGTAGGTATCTGTGCCTCCCACCAAACACCTAAGACACTCAGAGATCCCTCCAGCCTGAACTTAGGTATCTGTGCCCCCCACAAACCCCCTAAGCCCCCGAGGGACCTATACAGCCAGAACATTGGTATCTGTACCCCATATAGACTCCATAAGCCCCTTGCGACACTCCAGTGTGCACGTAGTTATATGTGCCCCTCAGAAACCCTCTAAGCCCCCAGGAACCCCTACAGCCTGGACATAGGTATTTGCACTCCCACAGCCCCCCTAGCCCCCCCTCCCGGGACATCTACAATCTGGACGTAGATATCTGTGCCCCTCACGAAACCTCTAACCCCCCCTGGGAACGATACAGCCTGGACATACGTACCTGTGCCCACTCGAACCCCTAAAACCCACTGGTACCCCTACAGCCTGGACATCATAGGTGTCTTTGGCCCCCACAAATCCCCTAAGACTCTCAGGATGCCTCCAGCCTGGACGTAGGTATCTTTGCCCCCCACTAACCCCCTAAGCACCCCTGGTAACCCTACAGCCTGGATGTAGGAATATGTGCCCCCCACGAACCCTCTAAACCCCCATGGGACCCCTAGAGCATGGAGATTGGTATCTGTGTCCTCCCCAAACTCTCTAAGCCCCCCAGGGACCGCTATGGCCTGGACTTAGGTATCTGTGCACCCCAAGGCCCCTAAGATCCTCCGGACCTCTGCAGCCTGGCTGTAGGTGTGACAGTGCTGCCCGTGGGAGCCAGCTCAGCTCACTCAATCAGAGTGAATTGCAAACAAAACAGGGCAGACAAACGCTGCTGGTTATTTCAATACTTAGATTTACCAAGATAGCACAAAACAGCTTCTGTAGTACCTCACTGGTTACTTAGAAGTTTAAACCACGCAGTTCCCTTAAAGTACCCAGTCTCAGGCCTCCGTCCAGACACACCTGTTAGATATGATGATGATTCCTGAAAATCTTACTTCATCATGTTAAAGAAAAGATTCTTCTGATCCCAAAGGATCAGGCACATAACCAGGTTCAATTATAACTTAGATTTTACCTAAAAGACATGCTATAGCCAATTCTTATTAACTAAGCTAAAATTTATTAGAAAAGAAAAGAGAGAGAGTGAGTGTTGGTTAAAAGATTAATAGACATATAGACTTGAATTCAATTTTTGAGGTTCAGATACAACGTAGAGATGAGCTTGTAGTTGCCAAAAGTCCTTATAGAAATAGTCCATAGGTTATAATCCAATGTCCATATTCAGGGTGGCTCCAGTCAATGACTGGGGATCTCAATCCTTGTGGCTTAAGGTTTCCCCCTCTTGAAACCCAAAGCAGATCTGAGATGAAGAAGGATCGTGTCCCAGGTTCTTAAACATTTCCAGCAGCTTTTCATCCTGCGAAAACAATAGGCTTAACTCTCCTTCCAAGCATCCTGGCAATTAGTACAGAGTAATTTATTCATTAAACAGTTCAGATACAGATTACCACAACCTTCAAAGAGACACAGACAATAATACTATTTCACTCAAGTATCATCATAAATGTTAATATTCTTTTTTTGCTCTTTGAATTAAAACTATAGCAATAGACAAGACTTCTTTGCCTACATCACAAGACCTGAGCAAACACCTCCCCTTCTACCTCTAACTCTGCAGACTTGCATTTCAAAGCTCTGTTCATTTACATATCTTGTTAACCAGTTTTTAAGGTTCACCCACGGGTCAGGTCAGTCGGTGAGGTGAGTTAATTAACTCTTTCTGGCCCTGTCACCTTTCAATGAGATATTAGATTATACTTATAATGTCACAGTCGCGGTGAGTTGACTGCTGCAACTCCCCGTAGACTCTGCCTGCGCATCTCACCGAGCTGGAGTACAGCAGGCGAGGGGAGAGCACTCAATGTATTGCATCTACACTAGACGCGATATATCGACCCCGCTGGATCGATCGCTGCCCACCGATTCGGCTGGTGGTATAGACATACCCCGAGTATCTGGTGATCGGAGCTGGACCCCCGAGGGGGACACATTGAAGGAACTCAGGGGTTAAGGTGCCTCTATTGTCAACTGTCGGGGCTGCTGTGGCTCAGAGGAGGGTGCTTGACTGCCTGGCAGGCTTAGGCGCCGCAAACCTTGGAGGTGGGAGAAGTGAAGTGGCCACGGCGTGCTCGGGGTGCTCGTGCTCGGAGCAGGGGTGAGCTCGGGCGAGGGGTGTGCCGCAGGGCAGAGCAGGAGAGTTGCCACAAGAGGGGAGCCTCAGGGTGGAGGGGGGAGCTGCCACGAGTAGGGCGCCTCAGGGCAGGGGTGCGGGGGGGGAGGGTGCAAGGTGGAAGTTTCGCCTAGGGCATGAAACTTCCTTGCACCGGCCCTGCCCCACGCCCTGCCTGCAGCCAGCCCTGCACCCCCTGCCCTGCCCTGCCGGCAGTCAGCCTGTGTCTCCAGCCAGCCCTGCACCTTCTGCTTTGCCTGCACCAGCCGCATCCACCCTGCCCTGTCTCCAGCCAACCCCTGATGCACCCCCCTGCCTGAAGCCAGCCAGCCACACAGCCCTTGCCCTGCCTGAAGCCAGACCCTACCTCCAGCCAACCCCACATCCACTGGTGCCCTGCACTTCCCAGGGCAGTAACCCTGCACATCTGCTTCAATGAGGGGGGCAGGGAGCAGCTGGGACCCACACATGTGCACACCCTAGGGTGACCAGACAGCAAGTGTGAAAAATCGGGACGGCGTGGGGGGTAATAGGATCGTAGAGAAGACCCCAAAATTCGGACTGTCCCTATAAAATTGGGACATCTGGTCACCACAGCACACCCCCAGGACTCCTGAGTTCCATTGCTGGGTTTCCTATTGGTTCCTCTGCTGGTTGTTTTCCTTTCCCTGGGGACTTTGGGCAAGTTGCTCCCCACTCTCGGGCTCTGTCCCCAGCAGTCAAATGGGGATTTCACACCTTCCCGCTATTGGAAAGTGCTGGGAGAATCTCCCAGCAAAAGCTGCTCTGACAGTGCTAAGCAGCATCTGACCAATCAAGGTCGGAGCTCACTGCCCAGGAGGAGTGCTTGGCTCTGGGGTTTCACTTCAGCCCAGTGTAGAGAGAGAGCCCTAACCATGGAGTTTGGCTGAAGAAGAACAAGTCTCCAATTTGTTAAGGGTGTTTTGAATTTCAGTCCTGTGCTCCAAAGTGCTTGGTGTCAGTTGTAAACTTTAGGAGCATGCTCTCCACTCCATTTTCCAAATCATTCATGAAAATATAGAATAGTACCTGACACCGGACTGATCCCTGCCAGACCCACTAGGTTCACCCTCCCCGTTGGGCAGCTAAACATGGAGAAGGGCTCCTGGAGTCTTGGCTTTCAACCAGCTCTGAACCCACATTACACTGATTGCAGCTGGACTGCATTTCCCTCGTTTGCTTGTGAGAATGTCCTGTGGGACTGTGTCAAAAGCCTTAGTAACACCAAGCTAGATCCCATCTATTGTTTACTCACCTCTACCAGGCCCAGAACCCTGCCAAAGAAGGAAAGAGGATTGGTTTGGAATGATTTGTTCTTGACAATTCCACGCTCACTAGTCATAAGAACCAAATCATCCCGTAGGTGCTGCTGACAAACTGAGTGTTTAAGAATGTATTGCAGGATCTCTCCAGCTATGGCAGTCAGGCTAGCTAGTCTGTAAGTCCCAGAGGTCTTTTTGTTCCCCTTTGAAAGATAGCTCCTGTCTTGTTCATAGATGGGAAGATGTTCTTTTTTGGGGGTCTCAGACGAGAACTGGGGCACAACACCTGGTTTGTTAAGGCCACAAAAACGGAGGCAGGAACCTCTTCTCTGCTGCTGGCAAAGAACCACAGGTACCTAAAAGATAGGGACTCACATCTTTGAATGGGCTTTAAAAAGGCAGTGGTTAATAAGTTTGGCCCCGACCATTTCTTCTTTCCACAGGCTTGACATTTTAGCAAACTTTAGAATTCCTTGGTGCTAAACACTGTGAAACTACCCTTTCTCCTTCACAGAGGGCTTTAATACCCCTTCTCTCACTTGGGCTCTAAACTGCCCATAGTTCGAGAACTGTTCCTGTTCCGATTGGACAGATGGGAGAAGGGAAGTGACCTACCCAAGGCCTACACAACAAGGCGATGGAAGAGCCAGAAAGAGAAGCAACCAGTTCTGACTCCTGTTCTAACAGATGAAAACACCCCAGAGCCCAGGAATCGAGATGGTGGGAAAATTTCATTCAAACTGTTTCTGTCCGAAAATCCCATTTAGACTAAACCAGTTTGTTTCTCAAAATCATAACAAGTGGGATGAAAGATCTTTGCAAAAATATTTTGTTGCAAAACAAAAGCATCTCCTCTTTGTCAGAGTGTGTTAAATTGTCTCCTCGCACACAAAGAGGAGACACTTACATCTCAACCATTAGATAAGATGCTTCAATCTGAGCTAAGTCGTTGCTACTATTAACAATTTCAAAATAAAAAAATACAAATAAAATAGACTATTTCAGCTAATCTATTATGTCATCATCTGCTCTGAGTAAACATGATGGGAAACTTCATATTATGCACTACTTCTAGTGACACTCCCAAATGGATCCGCATCCTTCACCCACCATGAGGTAGGTAAAAGCGGATCATTATTATTCCTACTTGAAAGAGGGAGAAGCTAAGGCTGAGAAAGGAGAATTGACTTGTCTTAGGTCACACAGCCCGTCAGAGGCAGTGTTGGGAATAGGACCCAAGAGCCCTGATTTTCAAACAAACCATGGGATCTTGAATTTCAGACATTGAATGACCTGAATACTGTGCTCTCAGATGAGCTCCAGACCAACAACAGTGACAGTAATTATTCAGCAAGTATTTGAGGAGAACTGCTATGTTAGAGGGAATCATCAACTGCTCAGAGACAATTAATGCAGAGAAGCAGCAAAATTAATCAAAGATAGAACTGGTTCTGACTTATTTACTTGATCTTAAAAGAGAACAACAAGGACCTGAGTCTCCTCCCTGTCAATAACCCCCTGCTCAACCAATCAGGGTAGAGACTGAGGACGGGAGGCTGAGGGTTCTCACCAGAGAGCCCAAAGGACGGCCCAGGTCACCGGTGGGGATCACTGCCCGAGCACTATTTCAGTCCCACATTTTTGGGTGGACCTTCCATAGTGGGAGCTGCAGAGGACTTCCCTGCAACACACACACACACACCTCCGTCCTGTTGTTGGGAAGGGAACAGGAGAAAGAGAAGAAGAGGAGGGAGGGATGGAGGAAGAGGTGAAACAAAAAGGACAAACCCTAATGTCCCCAGCGTATCTAAGGGACAAAATCCCAGGTGCGCAATAAAATTCTGCCTCCTTAAGCTCGTGTTTTCCATGCCTAGAATTCACTTGTCACCAGATAGATCAGACTGAACAGGTTTCAAAAATCCAGGAGGCCCTTACCTTCTAAACAGGGACGGCTGTTTTCTAGTAAAATCACTACAAGGGAAGGAGGAAACTCGAAAGAGGTTCCTCCTGGCGCTCACGTCCATGACCCCAAATAATCTCTCAGTCCTCAAAGAGAGACCTGGAGAAGGAAACGTGCTGAAGCAAAGCCACAGAGGTCTCTGAGGTTTCCCTGGCCCCTCGCCCCTGTCCTGCCTGGCTGATGTCAGCATCTCTCTGTGAGGTCACCACCTCCCCACCACCTTGGACCAATAGTCTGAGGTCCTGCAAAAGGCCTTTGTGATGTCACTGCCACACCCCTCCCTTGCTGGGATAATGTCCTGCCCCTGGCCAGGCACTCTGGAGGTTTGAGCTACTCCCTGTGGATCACCCCACTCAAGGAGCGTTCGTTCTAGGCAGCAAGCCGGCTAGACAGGAGAACATCAGACGCTGCTCCCAATACTACACTCAGTTTTTCAGAAATTAGTCGACTTCATGGTCAGAAGACACCATTAGAGCATCTAACCTGCATATCACAGGCCTCCTGTATGACATAACAGCTACTTTGGGGGCAAACACATTCCAGAAAGGCATCTAGTCTTCATTAAATGACATCAGGAGATGGTGAATCCACCACTTTCCTTGGTAGCTTGCTCCTGTGGTGAATCATCCTCGCTGTTGACTATTGTGCCTCAGTTGTAATATGAATTTGTCTCTTTTCACTTTCCAGCCATTGGGTCTTGTTATGCCTTTCTCTGCTCCATTCAAGAGCCCGTAAATACCCAATCTTTTCTCTCCATTAACGCCCTTCAACATTTCAATGAAATCACCTTTCAATCTTCTTTTGATAAGCTAAACAGGTTGAGCTCTTTCAATAGCTCACTGGAAGGCATTTTTCTCCAGCCCTCACAACATTTGGTGGCTCTTTGCTGCCCTAGCTCCAATTTCACAACATCTTTTTCAAATGAGGATACCAGAACTGGAGGCAGTATAAAGGTTGTATAAAGGTAAAATTAAATAGGTTGCAGAGGAGTTTTTTTTAATTTCGGCTTTTGTTGCTAAAAATTTTGTCTCTCTGCGGTGAGAAAAAACACTCCCCGAATGCCAAAATTTGAGCCATGAAAAGCGGCAGTGTGAACAGCGCATCATAGGTGGAGCTGTGCTCCCGGTGACAAAGCTCCTGCCCCTCATTGGAGGTAGTTTGGCTTTGTTGCCGGGGAAGCTCTTTCTCAGCGATAAGGACGGCCACACAGCGCACCTTACAATGGCATGGTTAGAGTGGCACAGCTTCACCGTGGTAAGGTGCGCGGTGTAGATACAGCCTCAGAGCTGGGGAAAGCCGACAGGATCTGAGGAGCACAGGGTTCAGACAGAGACATCCGTTAGGAGAGGAACTATTCACAGGGATTCTCTATAGCCTAGTAAGGTGGAGAGGATGGAAGATGATAATGTACAGGTAGGTTCTGATGAGAAACAGTGAAATGAAAGAGTCTCCCTCAATTACATCATGTAATAGCAGACAGCTATAATGGGACACATTTTAAAAGTGCTTAAATACAAACGCTAAACATCTAAGTACTAAGACTGGTGAATTTGAGTGCCTGGTATTGAGTGACGATATTGATAGACTAGGCATCACAGAAACCCTTGCACTCCCTCCTGCACCCACATGGGGAGACTGACCTGTGTGCATGGAGCAGCTGGCATTGCTGCCCCCCACTCCTCCCTGGAACGCTGCTCATCTGGGCACCCCTAGGGGCTGTGGGATGTGGGGGCAAGAAGTGAGATCATCCGAGCTCCCAGCATCCAGGTCACTTTCCTCAGCCGGGCTGCATAGTGGGAGGGCAGAGAGCAGCAGCTTCTGATGCTCCCCTCACAGCACAGCCCAAGTGGGAAAAGTGACCAGGACGCATGGAGCACATAGGGTTGCTCCTTACTCCCCTCAAACCTCTATGGACCCATGGAGGAGCATTGGGGCAGGGGAGAGCAGTGAGCACCTTTGCACTGCCACACGGTGCCCTTTGACCCCTGGAGCCCTGGGCGGCTATCGGGGGGCACCACCCCTAAGGCCAGCCAGGCTCCCCAGAACGAGCAGCAGAAAACACAGAGACTGGCCACACACTGAGCAGTGGTAGCCTGGGTGGCTCGTAATGGAGGCTCAGGGGGGAGGGGTGTCATAACATTTTTTCCCAGATTTGGACCTTAGCGTCCAAAATATGGGTGTTAGCATGAAAACCTCCAAGCTTAGTTACCAGCTTGGACCTGGTAAAGCTGCCACCAGCCAGGGATTTATACAGTGCCTGACTCACTGTGGTCTCCCCAAAACCTTCCCCTGGGGACCTCCAGACTCAGATGCCTTGAGTCTCACAACAAAGGGGAATAAACCATTTCCCTTCCCCCTCCTCCCCTCCAGGTGTTCCCTCCCTGGGTTCCTGGAGAGATATACAGAAGCAAGCTCCATGAATCTAAACAGAGGGACTCCCCCCTCCCTGTTTCCAGTCCTGGAAATAGAAGTACCAAGATAGCTAATCTGTCTTCCCCCTTACCCAGAGGGTATGCAAAGTCAGGCTAGTCATGGCTAAGAGGGCACAGTGTGAAATGTTTGGGGACCACTGGTTTAGGGTGACGTCCTCAATCACTTCTCTGCAGTCCAATAAAAGCTATTCCTCACTCACCTACCCCTCCATCGGGACGG
Organism: Gopherus flavomarginatus; assembly: GCF_025201925.1. Lineage (NCBI taxonomy): Eukaryota > Metazoa > Chordata > Testudines > Testudinidae > Gopherus > Gopherus flavomarginatus. The sequence goes on from NC_066624.1 coordinate 49,722,201, forward strand.
ACTAGGTCTGTTCTGCTGCCCTTCACTCATACAGGAAGGAGAATAACATTTCATTCCACTCAATCCTAAAGTGATTTGTAACCCAAGACCATCCCAAACTGGTCATTTTGAGGAAGCGGCCCCATCATGCTGCATAGCTAGGCAGAGTAGGTGTATCTATGCAAACACGGTGTGTTCCTGAAGTCTTTCCCCAGCTCCTCACTAGGTGAGAGAGGGGAGCTCATTCAGACCCTGCTTACGCTTAGTATTTAAAAACTCCTTAGTGTCCCTATCTCTACCGGCCTTAGATTTCTCCTCCTGTCCGTTTTTTGAGGAAACACTTGCAGGGGCAGGGAAGGTGTCTGTGTGGGGAGATTGCAGCTGAAGGGGCATTGTGGTAGGGGGAGGCCTCTGTTTGGCTGGGCAGGGGGTACCCTAGTCAGGTTGGTGGGTTGTGGAGGTTTGGGGTTTTCGGGGGTGGTGGTTCTGATGTGGCCATCCCTGAGGCTATCGGTCCTGGAGGTGGGTATCGCTGGGAGCCTGGTGGCTGCAGAACAGTGGGGGTGGGTGTCTCTTGGGGAGGCGGAACAGAGGGTTAGAGGGAGCCTGGTTCTGTGCCAGAGGCTCTGTCTGTGCTTCCCCCGCTGGTTCCTGGTTTGTTGCCATGCCCAGTGCACAGAGTTGGGGGAAGGGATCCCTGGCACTAGGTGAGGGCATGCCAGGGAAGCAGAGTGATGGGTCGCACTGTAAAGCATCAGGGGGTCACACTGGGCAGAGGAGGGAGTCCCAGGAAAATGTCAGGGTAGATCGTTCTGGAGGGTGGGGAAGTTCCTAGGCAGGCAGTGAGGGACTGAGTTCCCAGTGGGGGGGGGTCCCTTGAGGGGGTCCCTGGCTGCTGGGGGCTCTTTTGTGGGGGGAAAACTTTGGGATTCCCAACCTGGAAGTCATGGTGTGGTGGGGGTTCTCTGGCCGGTGGGTCTTTGAGGGGTATCTGGAGTCCCTGGCCAGGGACTCTGGGGACTGCGTCCCAGAGAATATCTGATGGGATCCTGGCTGGGGGGTGTCTGGGGCCCTTGGCTGGGGGGTCTGGGCTCTGGGTACTAGGGGGTGTCTGGGGGCTGCTGATAACCATGATCCTTCTGTCTGGTCAACTTGTGACAGAGTCCTGGCTCCTAGTCACCAGGTCACCAAATCCATTCCCCAGTCACGTGCCCTGTCACTGTGATAACTTTCTGTCCACTTAGCAAACACTGTTAGTGTGAAATCACAGAATTTACTTTTCTCCTCTTTTGAAAACTGCAGGAACTTTCGGTTCCGTTTGGAAAATTTTTGCCCCCAGTCCTTGTCCTAGATCTGGGGGGTGAGGGAGTTGGGAAGGGAGTCAGCACTGCCACACGATGGTCTTTTCCACGGCCTTCTGAACTCATTCTTTCTGAAATCCGGTGTCATTGAGACCGTTGTTAATCCAGAGTCACTGTATGGAAAGACAAGGAGTGATTCCAGATGGACAGTGGGTCAAATGAGATCAGCCATTCTCCCTGTGAGGAGGGGCTCCCATTAGCTGCTCTTCCCAGAGAGCTAAAGGAGGGAAGCTGTTCATACACTCTGTCCCTCTCTGCTCAGGATATTGGGGTTCAGCTTCCTGGGTCAGATGCTGCAGCCCCCATTGTGATCTGGGGGAGCAGGCTTGGCAGCTGCTGCTCCCCCAGTGGGGCTCTGTGCTGGGAAGTGACCTTAATTAAAGTTTCTTCTCTGCCCGGCCAGGGGATGACTTTCTGCAGCTGGTCCTAGCCCCCTAGGGCAGTCCTGGGCCCTGTTACTACTAAATTCTGAGCCAGAGACTCCAGGTAACTGAAAGACCTCAGGGAATGTCCTAGGGTCTGGCAAGAAAGTGACTCTGCACAAACAACACCACCTCATTTCTCCTCCCATTAGCGGTTGCCAGGAGGAAATCCAGCCATGGGAGAGCAAAGCCCCCAGGAATGGGACTGTCCCAGCCAGAGGGGCAGGGAGAGAGGACAGGGGAAGGAGAGACTGAAAGGGGCAGTGGGAGAAATGAATGTGGGGGAGAGATTTCCAGCTTTCTATTCCACCCAGACACATGTATTGCTGCATCCTGGGGCAGAACCTCTTTTCAGTGAACAAAACAAGGATCAGACAGAGCAAAAGCCAGTTCCTGACTCCATATTCCCCCTGCTGGGGTGTGGCTGCCGTGGGGTCAGTGTCTGAGGGAATCCCCCACAGTGACTCCTTTCGTTCTGCTCTTTTCTAGCCTTGTGTTCAGAGAAGGGGTGAGGGGAGGGAGAAGGGAGGTTAAAAATGTGTCTGTGGACTTAGCCTGGCAGGAGGGGCCAGGTCTAAATTGTAATAAACAGATTGAGCATTTCCCAGCATGACAGAATCTAGGGTGTCTGTCTACAGGGAATGGGCCTTTGGGAATTGTGATGTGAAATTAACTAAAACCGGTTGTGAAACGCCCACAACTGCCCTTCTCCCCCAGACAGGCTGCAGAATGTTTTGCTCCAGCTCATCCCAGCCTGGCGTGGGACAGGGAAGAGAAGTGGCTGCAGTGGAGTCAGTCCAGGTAGAGATTATCGGGGGGGTACTGGTGGGTTCCTGCTGGAGGAAAGGGAGAGCAAATACACCAGAGGTGGGAAGGTTTGCAGAGTCTGGTTTGGAGGTTGGAGCGGGGCAGGAAATTCACAGTGTGGGGAAAGGAGGAGGCCAGGGTGTGGCAGACCTGCTGGGAGTTATTTACTAAGTGGCCTAGATTCTAGGAACAGACCCAGGAGGTTTGGAGGTGGAAATGCCCTAATTTGTGAAGAGAGAAAATAACCCACCTACATGGAGCTAGTCAAACTGACCAGACTCCTAGTGCTGGAGCCTGACCTCATTAACCATCAGCTGCTGTGAGATATAAAGGGGACACCCATGAGTCAGGCTTATTGGAGCTGCCTCTCCCTTTATATCCCGCTCCTCACAATGAGGAGAGTGTTGGGCATCCTAGCAGCGAGCTCTCCCTGGACCCTGCTAGGGGCTCCATCGCCTGTATCAGTCAGGTCAGTGGCTAGTAGGGGGGTGATGGATATCCTGGGAGTGATAAGGGGCTCTCTCTTCATCCCCTCACACTGGCATTTGCTGGATACTCTGAGCCAGGTCGAGGTGGGACTCTTCTGACTATGATCCACCCAGAGCTTCCATTTGATTAACTCTTCTCTGCCACAAATAGTGGGGCTGTGAGTGGGGCAGCAAGTCCTTAGTGTTGGACTCTTACTCTTTCAGGGGCTGGTGACCTTCAAGGAGATGGCTATGTATTTCACCAGGGAAGAGTGGGCTCTGCTGGACCCCACTCAGAGAGCCCTCTACTGGTATGTCATGCAGGAGAACTATGAGACTGTGACCTCGCTGGGTAAGGGTTCCTGTCCCTTCTGTTCTTGGAAGGGGAAATGAAGAGTGAAGGTTCACGCCACCCCCACAATGCCATCTGTACCCTGTCCTGTTTCAGCATCACCCCAATAGGCCAGTGACACACATAATACCAGAGACCCTCCTCTGCTGCAGAACACTTTGGGAACAGAGCACAAGAGCCGTACTGCACAGTGTCAAATATCTCCTGATTGCTCAAGTGAAACTGGGGGTTAGGTCTGGCATAACTGTCCCATACCCCTAATCATTTTTGTTGCCTTTTTCTGAACCTTTTCCAATTCCAATATATCTATTTTTGAGATGGGGTGACATGTGCATGCAGTATTCAAGATGTGGGTGTATCATGGATTTATTTGCTGTTTTTACAAATATGATCTAAGAGATATTCTGTCATATCTATCACTTTCTTAATTATTTCCTACATTGTTCACTTTTTTTCACTGCTGCTGCACATTGAGTGGATGTTTTCAGAAAACTATCCACAATGACTCCAAGATCCATCTCTTGAGTGGAAACAACTAATTTAGACCTCATCATTTTGTATGTATAGTTGGGATTGTGTTTTCCAATGGGCTGCACTATGTGCTATCCTGTCATCTAGTACTGCTGAGATCCTGGATTCAGTAATATCCCTGCCCTTCCTGTTCCCTTTCTCCACGGAACCCCGCCAGCCCATGCTTCCTGTTCCCAGCTTCCCCAGGATTCTCTCACTGTCTCTGAACCTCTCTGTCAGCAAGAAGCAGTGCCAGGGACACTTGCCCTCTATCTGGAGTCTTCGATTTCTGGGACATAGATTTACTTTCTCTGTGTTGTAAAAGGCTCTGTCATAATGAGTGTCTATGATGTTACCCAGAGTACAATCTGGACTGTTAAATAGCTGTCTCCTCAGTCCTCCAGCATGGGGTGCCTTTTTCCACTATTTTCCCCGAGAACAGCCCCTCTTGGCCAATTAACACACAGTCTCCAGCATTTAACTCACTCCCAGCTACACAGTATTGAGTGCTGCTAGACAGCCACTCATGAATTACACCTCAGGAGAAAACCAGCAAATTCTCAAGTGCCCAACTTTCCCCCAGAAATGTGCATCCTGCACTGTCCAGCACGCAACTGAACGACCCAAGCTCATATGAAGTCTGTCATTTCATCAGTGGAAAATGACATGCACCAGCTTGTTATCCCAAACAGAGTTTCCAACATACTTCAATCCACACATACTGGTTAGATGAACAATAAACCAAGATTGTTAACTACCAAAAACTAAAACTAGGCCCAGTCCATGAAAGGGGCACTCCCAGGAGAGACTGTATAAAGGCTGGAACATGAAACACCTTTGTAAAGCTGAGACAGCTGCCTTGGGGACAATGACAGGGAGAATCCCCCAAAGTGACTCCTTTGTTTCTGCTCTTCTCTGGCCTCCGACTGTTCCTTCCAACGTGGAGTACTTTGCACTTGTCTCTACTGAATTTGATCCTATTTACTTCAGATTATTTCTCCCGTTTGTCCAGATCATTTTGAATTTTAATCCAATCCTCCAAAGCACTTACAACCCCTCCCAGCTTGGTGTTGTCCGCAAACTTGATACGTGTAAGAGAGAGACTGTTACTGGGAGGGTTTCCCCATGTGTCAGAGGGTTACACCCTGGTGGGAGGGGGCTAGGCCTGTACTGGAATAAGGTCACTCCGTGCTTCACAGTGTGCTAGAACCTAGAATGTGCATTAGCAGGGGAAAAGCTGGGGGGAATCGGCTTGGGGAATGGACAAAAGCCTAGTCTGAATTCTCACACCTTGCCCTTTTCACTCCGGCAGGCCAGAGAATAACATCCATGTTTCGCTGCAGATCATCTCGTCCTCCCAGGGGCAAGGGAATGGCTGCAATGGAGCTGGCTCAGGTAAGAGATTATCAGGGTGGCGGGCTCTGCTTGGAGGTTGAGGAGCAGTAAATGCATAAGAGGGTGGGAATTGCTAGAGGTGGTGGGAAGCAGGAAATATCTCGGGTGGAGAAAGGGAGGGGACAGCATGTGACAAAGCTGCTGAGACTTGTGTAGTGTAGGGCGTGATGGGTTGTCACCCCCAGGAGGCAGTTTGTGGAGCTTCTGGGAACTGCTGTGTCCTCTAACCCTCACGCTGGGCTGGCCCTTGTCACACTGCTTTGCTGGAGATTTCGCCAGCCTCTCCAGTGCCTGTTATCACCCAACACAACAGCAGGTGGCGCCATGCAGCCAACTAAGCTACCTGAGTGCGTTACCTAAGCCACTCAAGGACAGATAGAAGACAAGAGCCAATTTCCCACTCCCCAACCTTGCACACTTGCTGTAGTATAAATCCAGAATGATACCATCCTATAGTGCACAGGGATCTCTATAATGCAAGCTCATTAATGTAGTTCCCCTTCCTCTCGATATGGGACAGATGTGCACAACAAGCTGAGATTTTCCCCAGACACTTCACTCAAAAGACGCTGGTTAAGATAAAGCATCAAACAAGTTTATTAACTGCAGAAAGATAGATTAAGTGATTATAAGTGATAACAAACAGATCAAAGCAGATTATTTAGCAAATAACCAAAACTCAGACTAAGCCTAACATACTAGATGGATAGAATTTGAATTAGCAATTTCTCACCCTGACTGATGGTACAAGCAGTCCCCCAAGTTTCCATACACAAGCTAGAAATCTCTTGATCCTGGGAGCAGCACTTCCCCCACATCCGTTTTTGTTTCTCAGGTGTTTCCAGAAGTTCTCTTGTGTGGAGAATGAGGCCAAGAGATGATGTCACACCCCACCTTATGTAGCTTTTCCATATGGTGGGAACCTTTTGTTCCAAACTCAGTTCCTAGTCCAGTTTGTGGAAAAATACAGGTACTAAAATGGAGTTTAGTGTCATGTGGTCTGGTCACAGGCCCTGCTGAGTCATAGTAGCCATGACTCATAGGCTGGCTGAAACATTCACAGGAAGGCTAAGCTCTTCCACAGTCCATTGTCCTTGTTGAGCTATCAGCACTGTCTGGCTTCTTCATTGTTGTACCTGAAAGGCTCATTGTGGGTGTTACCCAGAGTAAGCACATTTGAAATACAGATCCAGAGTCAATATCCATAACTTCAGATACGAACATGATATGTGCACACAAATAGGATAATCATATTCAGCAAATCAGAACTTTTCCAGTGACACCACACATGATGCATCTTCTACAAAATAGATTATAATTATGTCCTAATCATATTATAATCATACCACTATGATGAATATGGGGGTGTAGTGTCAGATAGGTCCTAATTTCAAGGAACAGGAGTTGGGAATGGAACTTCCCCTCTTTGTGGAACAGGAAATAACCGTCCAGTCAGTGCTGGGACAACTTCCCAGACTCTCAGTGATGGAGCCTGAATCTACTGACATTTCATTAATTACCACCAACCCCAATCTTTGTGGCAACTGTGAACTTTATCAGTGATGATTTTGTACTCTCTTCTAAGTCATGGATAATAATGTTAAATAGCACAGGGCCAAGAAACAATCCCTGCAGGAACCTGCTAGAAATAAATCCACTCGTTCATGGTTCCCCATTTACTATCAGAGTTTTTAATCTATTTAATGTATGCAGTGTTTATTTTGTATCATTCTAGTTTTTTTTAGTAAAAATATTGTGCTAATCAAGTCATGTCCCTTACGGAAGTTTAGGTATATTACATCAATACTATTAGCTGCAACCAAACTTTTGATCTCATCCAATAAGGATATCCCGTTAGTTTGATAGGCTCTATTTTCTCTAAACCTTTGTTAATGGGCACTACAATTCTGACCTTCTAACTTCTATTCTTTATGATTGACTTCCCCTTTCTTCCATATATTTTATTTGGAGAGTGCTTGGATTCCTAGCAGGGAGCCACTATCAGGGTCCAGAGACAGCCCCATCTCCTATATTAAGCTCTAGCTAGTAGCTATGTGATAAATGTGAAGACCCTGCTTCTGTCTGTCAGATGAGAGACACAAAGGTTCTCTCTTTCTACCCTCTGATGCCTCCTGGCTGCTGTAAGCAAGGTGGGGTGGGACTCTGTTAACATGTGCCTCCCGGAGCTTCCATTTCCCTGGTGCTGCTGTTCCGTGAATAGTGGGGTTGTGAGTGGGTCAGCAGGTACTGAGTATTGGACTCCTGCTCTTTCAGGGGCCGGTGACCTTCGAGGAGGTGTCTGTGTATTTCTCCAGTTAAGAGGGGATTCTGCTGGACCCCACTCAGAGAGCGCTCTACAGAGATGTCATGCAGTGGAACTATGAGACGATGGTCTTGCTGGGTAAGGATTCCTGTCCCTTCTGTTCTTGGAAGGGGAAATGAAGAGTGAAGGTTCATGCCACCCCCACAATGCCATCTGTACCCTGTCCTGTTTCAGCATCACCCCAATAGGCCAGTAACATACATACTACCAGAGACCCTCCTCTGCTGCAGAACACTTTGGGAACAGAGCACAGGAGCAGCATCACACAATATCAAATATCTCCTCTTTACTCAAGTAAACCTGGGTTTAGGTCCAGCATAATGAACAGAAGCTTCTTACCCCCAGCCTTCTCTCCAACCCTGAGCCTTCTCTACCCAAACCAGAATGTGCTTGGGGTGTAACAAGCAGGCGGCTGGAGTCAGAGCTGCCAGTCCAGGGTTACTTATCATACAGACACTCAGTGCGTCCTTGAACGCTGGCTGGGAGTATCCAGACAGGGGAGCTCCAGCAGCAGAACACTGAATCTCACCCAGGATTACAGATGACACAACTCCTCGCTGATCTGGATTGCACCCCAGCATGTGAAAATGGCCTAGGTTGGTAGTGACATTTCTTGAGACATGGAGAGTCTTGCTCCCATATCACCAGGTGTAATAAAAATAACAGGAAAGGCCAAATATGGAAAACTGATTGTTCAGCTTGCTTTTGACCTGCATCATATTTTGCAATATATTCCAAATAAGGAAATTAACGTGCAACGTATGTGTCATTGTTTGTGGTTTTAAGCTGTAAAAGGCTTGTGTGATTTTTAGCTCGGGAACAGTATTCCAATAGCTATCGCCCCCTGCGTGCTTGTAACCAAGATAAGAGCCTCAGGATGAGCTGATTCAAATATTAATCCTGTGGTCGTTTTCCACAACAGCCTCAATAGGTCCCTGTGATGGAATGTAAGGCTACATCTAGACTACCCACCGTATCGACGGGTTAAAATTGATTGCTCAGGGATCGATATATGGCGTCTCATCTAGACACCATATATCGATCCCCGAGCTCGCTTATATCGATTCCGGAACAACACCAACCCCAACGGAGTTGCTGATTTGACAGGGGGAGCCGCGGACATCGATCCCGCACAGTGAGGATGGGTGAGTAATCCGATCTTAGATATTCGACTTCAGTTACGTTATTCACGTAGCTGAATTTGCGTATCTAAGATCGATTTCCCCCCCGTAGTGGAGACCAGCCCTTAATGTCTTCACAGCTTCCCCCTGCAGGAGAATGGCTGTTTGACCAGCTGTTTGCCTTGCTGTCTCTGAGGAACTGGTCTGGGGGTGTTCCCCAGAACTGTAACTTTTTCAGTAATATCATACTGTAAAATCTCACCATTTTACATACAGTGTTACTACACATTTTAACAGGAGGATAATATTCAGTAGGTTATGCGTTTTCTAATGATACCTCGCAAGCCATACTGGGTACAAAATTGATCATAATTTTCTAGAAGAGTGAACACAGGGGTACAGATTGACACAGTGTCTGTGTGTGTGTTCCCTGCAGATATGTGGGTATTTCAATCCCTCCTAAGCACAATGTTTGGCATCTTCAAGGACCTGGGGAACTGGTCCTGGGAATTCACTAGTTTAGCAAGTGTGAGACTGCAGGAAATTGTGAGACACTTTGGTATTAATAATAAAATAATATAATCTGATAAAATTGCAATGAATCATGCTAGGTATGCCATGTAAAGTGTCAGTGAAAATGGTATGATTTGCCAAGTATGATAATTTTGTTTCTATGTTTCTATCACCTTTGCATTGTGAGTTACAGATATGTAAGGTATATCTGTATTTCCAGACTTGTGCAGTTCTTCTGGGTGACACCCCCAGACATATTGGCATCAACATTGCCTAGCATGTTTGATGGCCCATTGAGGGTCATCAGCTGTACAATGAACCTATGGACCAAGGGGATACACCTATTGAGTCAGCAAGACATGCCGGGGTTTGCCTGTGTAATGAAACCTCCAGAGCTTTTCCATGCCATGTGCTGTGAAGCTTGTGTTTGGGACACAGGAAGTACAAGCCACATGGCAAAAGGAATATAAAGCGCAGCTGCATCATCTCCATCTTGTCTTCAATCCCCCTTCCTACCTCTGGAGCAACTTCTCTACAAACTGAACCCTGGAACAAAGGACTGAATGACCCATCCAAGCTGTGGATGCATTCCAGACAGACTTTCAAGCCAGCAACTCACCAATACTGCTAAGAACCTGATATATCCATTTTGGAATGTATCTGACTGCTTTTCCATTTAAATTCTTTCTGTCTTTCTTTCTTTTAAACCTTTAGTTTAGATGCTAAAGAATTGTCTGGAAGAATGGAATTTAACTTCATTCTTTCATTTGTTCTTTCTTCTAAACATTTAGTTTAACTGCTAAAGGATTGGCTGGCAGCATGGTATTTTGGATGAGATCAAAACCTGGGTAATGTGGCTAACCTTCTACCCATCCACTTCCTGGATCCAGTTAGGATCACTCTCCTGCTGCCCTCTGGTCATGCTGTATCACAGTGAGCAGAGTTTTGAAATAACCTCTCACTGTACGGGACATAGTTGCTGATTAGGAGTCAGAGAACTGTCATGCAATAAAGGGGGCTGTGTGATTTCTTTTTTCAGAGTCTCGTTAACCAGTGTGTGGGATCAGAAGCACAGTCTGTGACTGGTCAGTGAGTTTAACTTCAGTGTTAACCACGAGTATGGGGAGCCTCTGCTCTCCCTTTTTCAGCCTGCTCTGACCTTGGCATTTTCAGTGAGGACTGCCCCAGGCACACTAGGTCACACTAAGCACTGAAGATAAATTAACAGAATGTTTTTCATGATCAAGTTGTATGAAATCAACTGAACTCTTTTGTTTTCTTTCATCTGAGCGGAGTTTCTGGTTTTCCAACGTGATATGATCTCCCAGCTGGAACAAGGGAAAGAGCCATGGGTCCCAGAGCTCCAGGGTTCAGAGGAAAGAGAGATCCTGAGATCTCCCCGCACAGATGAGGAAACATTAAACCAACTCAGAATCTGTAAGTGCCTGAAGGAGACATCTAGGATGCCCTACAAAGCTCTTGTGAAGTCTCTCAGTTCATTACTGTCCATAGCAGGGGTCGCATCCGCAGGGTAAATATAGCTCAAGGCTTCCTCTAGATGCTAGCAGATACCGGGCAGTAGCTTTCTCCCTTCCCCCTGTGAAGTTGGATGGGATGTGAAGGCTGAATTGATCCCCTCCTCTCTCCTGTTGGGGGGAGCTGAGTTCCTGATTTTTATTTGTCCTCTCTCCAGCACTTGTTTGGGTTTGGCCTTCCCCTTTCCATCCCTGTTTGAGGTTTCTGTCTCTATCACAGCAGGTGATGCAATGACGTCTGAGGTTCAGCACAGACCAGAAAAAGAGCAGGGAAACCAGCCAGGGGAGAAAATGGATAAATTTATTTCCTGTCAGGGAACTCACAAGGGCCTTAAGGAAACCAGAATACAGCAGGAAATCTGCAGGGAAAAGCAAAAAAAAATACATGTGCTGAGTGTGGGAAAAACTTCACTTACAGATCAGGCCTTTCTCAACATCAGAGAATCCACACAGGGGAGTTGCCCTGTGAATGCACTCAGTGCGGGAAAACTTTCAGTCGCAGCTCACACCTTATTCGGCATCAGAGAATCCACACGCAGGAGTGGTCCTATGAATGCAGTGAGTGCGGGAAAACCTTCAATCGCAGCTCTCACCTTATTCAGCATCAGAGAATCCACACGAGCAAGAAGCCCCGCGAATGCCGTCAGCAGGCCTGCACAACTCATAAAGTGGTGATGTAGAGAAATCTCTGTATTAACTATCTCTATAAATCTTTATAGCGTTGCATTGTGTTATTTTGCATTAAGTATCTTTATCTTTATGACATTGGATCCGGCATGATGTTATTTTGTAATTCATATGACTTGACATTGTGCCTCTCTATTTTCATACAACTTTGTATTAGATCCCTATATAGAAAATTGGTAGAAAACTTTGTATCAAATGTTAGAGCCCCTAAGGATAGTATAGTTAAAGTAAAAGAAAACATGTGCCTTTTTGCTAGAAGTAGAATAAGATCTTCCCCCGCACTCTGTAATCACTTGCTCTATTGACTGAATGAGGTGTGAATGAGTGAGGCTTGGAAGACACCCACCTCCAGACAGCTACAACAGTTGAAGAGGGAATGGGAGCCAGAGCAAAGGACAATACAACTTGTCAAGTGGGACCAATAAAGAAGAGCAAACATATTGATGGCCTCAGGGATTAGAAGCAAGCACCTTCTTTAGAAAACACCCTCTTTGAGCAGCATTGGGACAACACCCAGAGAAAAGCAGCACAAAGACCAACGGACGCAGACCCAGATTTTGAATCTGGTCTAGATTTGCATAAGAGGGAAGCTGCTATAAATGCGAGGTGTCTTGCAGAAGGACCCCGGATCTCGTCTTGTCACCATCAGACCATCGATTTGGATCGGTAGAAGCCCGGCTCCACCCCTCCCCCATCTAACTCACCTGGCCAGTGCAGTTAAGGGGAGCAACTAGTTGGTAACAACAGCAAGACGGAGTGTGTTTATGTCTGTGTGTGTGCGTGAATGCATGACTGTGATATATATCTCATGTGCATATCATAGAGTATTAATTGATACCTGTATTACTAATAAATGTGGCATTTTGCCTTAATCCCGCTGAAAAGTTCCTGTACAGTACTTTGAGTAAAACAGCGAGGGCCACAATACTCCAAAGAAAACAGCTGAGGACCGAAACCCCCCGGCCCTGCGGAAACACCCCCGACTCAAGACCTCCCAGCCTGGCGGAAACACCCTGCCCAACCCTGCAGAAACAAATCCTCCTTCCCCAGTGCCGCTCCACCAAAACAGCTGTGGGTCAAAAAGGAAGGTTGGTGGTGGGGACGTGTTACTTGATGTTAAATCAACCAGGGACTCCCAGCCAAAGAGGTGGCTGGGGGCCCTCAGGGTCAAATTAAAGGGCCTGGGGCTCTAACGACTGGGGGAACCCGGAGCTTTTCAGGGCTGGGGCAGGGATTTAAAGGTCCCAGAGCTCCTGCTGCTGAGGGGAGCCTGAGCCCTTGAAATCCCAGCCTCACTCCATCCCCTGGAGCTGCCGCCAGGATTCAAAGGGCTCTGGGCTGCCCGTGGCGATGGGGAGCCCTGACACCTTTAAACCTCAGCTTTGGCCGCGAATCTCTGCGAGCAGCCCAGAGCCCTTTGAATCCCGGCCGTGGCTGGCAGGCCGGCTTTAGGAAGTGCGGGGCCCCGCAGGGATGACTTGGGAAAAAAAAAGCCTTTCAGTTCTTAACAACCGGTTCCCTACAAAAAGTTCTGCCACAGTATGTATTTTTTCTACCAGTAGGGTTACCATACATCAGTATTTTCCTTCCAGATGGCGATTTAAGAAGCAAAAAGCCTGACATGTCCGGGAAAGTACAGATGTATGTTAACCCTACCTAAAAGTTCTTTTTTAAAAAGATGGGTCTGAACTAGAAATGAGCTCTGCCACTCCCTTAGGGTGTGCTATGGTGCACATGTGTGGGTCCCAGGCAGTATGGCAGGTGTTGGCTGGAGACAGGGCAGGGGGTGCAAGGCTGGTGCGGGCATGGCAGACAGTATGGCAGGGGCTGGCTGGAGACAGGGAAGGGGCTTCAGGGCTGGCTGGAGACAGGGCTTGGTGCAGGGCTGAAGGCAAGGCAGGGGGTGTGGGGCTGGCTGGAGATGGGCAGGATACAGGCAGGAACTGGTGCAAGCAGGGCAGGAGGTGCGGGGCTGGTGCGGGCAGGGGGTGCAGCAGGGGCTGGCTGGGGACGGGCTGGCTGCAGGCAGGGCAGGGGGTGCAGGTACAGGGGGTACAGCCCATCCTCTATGGTGAGTGCCTCCTTCTCCTCTTCCTCCTCCTCCTCCTCCCCTCTCTCCCACTAGGGTAGCAGCAGAATTCTGGGGCTTGGGGGCTATTTCAAGGGCCCAGGGCTCCCCTGCTTCCACTGCCCCAGCTCTGTAAATAGCCACGGGAACCCTGGGGAAGGGGCGGGGCTCCAGTGGCTCTTTAAAGGGCCGGGGAGGTAGAAGCAATGGGAGTCCTGGACTTTTTAAATAGCCCCCAGAGCCCCGCAGCCATACCCCAGGGCTCCAGCAGCAGGGATCTAGTGGCAATTTAAAGGTCCTGGGGTTCCAGCCCCTGCTGGGAACTCCAGGCCTTTTAAATTGCCCCCTGGGGAAACTGGGCCACCCTGGTACAGCGCACTGGCTTTTGCTGGTACTGGGGCTTGGGTGCGGAGTCCTCTTAGGAGCGAGGCCGATTCAAGGGAATTGGTTAAATTGGCCTAAAGCCGTCCCTGGTGGCTGGGATTTAAAGAGCTCTGAGCTCCCCGCCCGTCTGCCCAGAGCCCTATAAATCCTGGCCGCGGCTGAGATTTAAAGAGCTCTGGGCTCCCTGCGGCTGCGGGCAGCTCAGAACCTTTTGAATCCCAGCCGCGGCTGAACTTTAAAGGGGTTTGGATTCCCCGCGGCTACGGGCAGCCCAGAGCCCTTTGATTCCCGGCTGCAGGACGCACAGTGAGACTTCACGGGCCGCACGTTGCCCGTGGGCCGTATGTTGTGCAGGCCTGGCATGGAGGGGCAAAATAGGTAAGAAATTTCCGTGGCCTGTCACTAGCAAATAGTAGCCACCATGGATCCTGCCAGAGGTGGCTACATCTTAGCACTGTGGGAAGCAACCCTTCACAGAGACCATTTGTCTTGTGGTTTGGGATACTTCTCAAGACATGCTGCACTCAGAGTGACCCCCTCATCCTGTGCCAGCTGGAGAAAAGAAAAGGGGCCAGCCAACTCTCCCACTACCAGCTGTGAACCACTGATCCCCAAACAGGGGGAGGCCTCTGGCTTTGATGTGTATTAAATATCAGGCTGGTCTCTTTCTTTGGCAAATATCTAACAGAGCTAAAAGAGGGAACAAATGATCCTCAAAGGAGAGGGGAAAGACAATCACTGGGAAATTTAATCCCCTGCAACATCCAGAATGGAGAGCGACTCAGGGCAACAGGTTCCCCCGAAGGAAGAAGTTTTGGGGATTTAGAAACATAAGGAACAGCACAAAACTTGAGAGGATTGTTAATTGACATTTGATAATGACACAGAGGGAAAACCTGAGCTTTCAGATCAGTGTTCAGAAATGAAAGACAAAGGGGGGAAATCAGAGATTTTGGATCCATTTTGCAAATTATAGAGAGGAAAGTGGAAAATCAGAGGGATTTTATATCAGTTGTTGATAGGAGGTAAAATCTGAGTGTTTCACACGAATACTTGATAAATGAATAAAGAGGAAATAGGCAACATTTTCAAACATTTTGTGTTCAATAATCTGAGAAAAGGTGTAAATCTGAGATTTTCTTATTATTTTATAATTAGAGACAGGAAAATCTCAGGGCATATTCAATTAGAAATAGACAACTAGAGAGAAGTGGGGCAAATGTTTAGGTTATTTTATTTGAATCTTTGAGATTTGCAAAGAAATTGTGTCACAAACTGCATATTTTATAACATGAGAGGAAAACACCAAGATCTGAGGGGAGAGAGTCACTTTCCTGTCAGGGCCCAGTGCTCCCTCCCCCTCCCCCTCCGGGGTCTCTCACTCACTGGGGGCTCCAGGCGGGGCTGGTGTGGTCAGAGCCTGGGGCTGCCTAGGGGGCAGGTCCCAGCTGGAGAAAGTCCCCCCCCGGCCAGTATAGGAATGTGCTACTGGTAGCAGCCTGGGGCTGGACCCTCTCTATGGGGGACCCTTGCTCCCCCATCCCCTTCCTGGCCCTTCCCACGCCCTGTTGCCAGCAGAGAGTGGGCCCCCCAGCCCAGCCCAGAGGTGTCCCTGTCTCAGGCCCCCCCCAGCCTCTGCCCAGTTCAGAAATCACTCGGGGGAACCATTTCCCACCTACACAAGGACAAATCACTGCAGGTGAAAATGGGGGGAAACACCCCAAACCTGAGATCTGAACTGGCCATTGGCATAGGGGAGAGAAAATGGGGCACAATGGGGGGAGGGGAACAGGGAACTTCTCAGGAGTTTGAGGGAAACGGGTGTCAGCCTGGATGTTGCTTTTTGCTCTCTAGGGAGAAAGGTGGCAGGACAGGAGAGGAGGGGGGTCTCCACGGAGGAGGCAGTGGTAATTCCGAGGGGATCTCAGCCCTCCCTTTTTCTCCCCGCTCCTCAGGGGTCACCTGCTCTTCTCCCCTCGCCCCCCGGCCATGTCCCGGCTGCACAGACATTTTCCATCCATCCCTTTCCCAGGTCTCCCCCCTCCGCAGCCCCCGCCCGACCCCACGCAGGGGCTGCTAGGTGTAATGCATGTTCAGTAGGGATTTCTCCCCTACTAATGCTGGGGTGTCCTTCTCCTATAGGTTAGCCTACTAATGATCTCATCTTGGTGCCATGTGTGTCAGTTCATTGCCATGGCACTCGTGTGCTTAGACATCTGAGGATGCTCTATAGAAAAGCTCCTTGAGTGAGGTGATCCACAGGGAGTAGCTCAAAGCTCCAAAGTGCCTGGCCAGGGGCAGGACATTGGCACAGCAAGGGCGGGGTGTGGCAGTGACATCACAAAGGCCTTTTGCAGGACCTCACACTATTGGTCAAAGACTATTGGTGAGCAGGTGGTGACCTCACAGAGAGATCCTGACATCAGTCAGGGGCCAGGGGCTAGGGAAACCTCAGAGACCCCTGTGGCTTTGCTTCAGCAAGTCTCGTTCTCCAGGTCTCTTTCTGAGGACTGAGAGAGTATTCGGGTTCACGGACGTGAGCGACAGGAGAAACCTCTTTCCAGTTTTCTCCTTCCCTTGTAGTGATTTTACTAGAAAACAGCCGTCCCTGTTTAGAAGGTAAGAGCCTCCTGGAGGTGTGAAACCTGTTCAGTCTGATCCATCTGGTGAGAGTTGAATTCTAGGAATGGAAAACATGAGCTTAAGGAGGCAGAATTTTATTCCGCACCTAGGATTTTGTCCCTTAGAATCATGGGGTCATTAGGGTTTGTCCTTTGTGTTTCACCTTTTCCTCCATCCACCTGTCCCTCCCTCCTTTCTCTTCATCTCTTCTTTTGTCCTTTCTCCTGTTCCCCTCCCAACACCAGGACGAGTGTGTGCGTGTGCGTTGCGGGGGAGTGCTCTGCAACTCTCACTGTGGGAGTTCCACCCAAAAATGTGAGGCTGAAATAGTGCTCAGGCAGTCAGGGCTGGATTAACCTTTTGTTGGCCCTGGCACCAAACATATTTGTGGGCCCCAGTGTAGTCACTGTGGGCTCCGAGTGTGGGCCTGGTGGGGCAGTGCCATTGGTGCCTTCGTATAGCCGGTACTGAACCTCAGAGACATTTTTCATTTTGATCACACACCTCTCCATGACTATATGAATTGCCATACACAGCTCCCTCAGCCCGCGGGTTTTCTTATTGAGCTGTACACCCATGTGGGTTTACCAGTGTCCACAGTGAGCAGAACTTTCATAGTGACCAAGGAAACTCCCCACAGATTTATCTCTTTCCTCATTCAGACCTTCTCTAGCCATGTCTCCAGTACCCCCCCCCATGTCACCAGTCACTGCATGTGGTCCTAGTCTCAGCTCAAAGTCCTAAAGCCAGCAGACACCTGATCAGTTCTGACAGATCCCTCCCTCACCCCCATCCTGCCATGTGAGCAAGCCACCTGCAAACACCATTTCCCCAAAGTAAGGACTTAGCCCTTGGGAATCTGAAGACACCAGCGTCTCTCCCTCTGCTCCCATCTACATGCTAGTCTGCTACCTGGTCACCACCACCTCTCCCCATACTTGTTTCCTTTCTACTTTGGACATGCTCCCAACCAGCTGGAAGCTCCTCCGCAAGCCTGACCTGCTCCCGCCTTCCCTGCTCCCCCGACATTCCTTTCCTACTGGTAACCTCTGTTCCTTGAGGTTAACTCCAGTGTCTTTAGGTGCTCTAGCTTAATGGCCCCAGGAGTCATAGAGCCACTTGTAGTTTCTCTAGCTACAGCCATGGGGCAACTGCCAGAGGCCAGCCTTAGACAGCTGCAGCTACTACCCGCAGGAGCGGAGGCAATGCCAAGGCTGAGCATGCTTGAACCTTGCAAGGGCAGCACTAGGGACTTTAAATCCTCAGCACTGACCCTAGGCAGCTGCAGACTCTGGAGTTAGGCACTTTCCTCCTCTAGGTTCCTGCATGGTTACAGAACTGCAGTAAAGTGGAACAATTATCAGCTTCTGTGATTGGAAGATGTCTGGATCCATCTAATAAGACTGTCCTACATAAATGAGGAAAGTTGAGGTGCCTTTATTATTCTTTTGTTCCATTCTTTGTTTCTATGGGGAATTTGCCAGTGCAATATCACTGTCTTCCTTTTAAACAAACAAAACTAAAAAAAAAAGTGTAATGGCTGTTGAAAATAGCAATTCCAGCCCTCCTTAGCACTGTGAAGACCCCAACGTTTGTTGCTCAATTTTCTCCTACTTTTTCTACAGTAAATGACAGTGGATCAGCATATTTGATTTGGGAGAAATGAAGAAACAGCTGCCCACATTGAGCTTGAGCACTCCTGATTTTGAGGTGTTCAGATCTGGAAGGCAGGGGCTAGATTCCCTTTATGAATATTAGATACATCTGGAAAGGAAAAGTCAATTTCTATTTTCATGGCTCAGAAGTGGAAATCCTCCTGTCCTGTATCTGAAGCTGTCCAGGTCCAGTAGAGCCTCCCCTTCCTTCCTTACCATTTTACCTTCTGGTGGGATCCACATACCTCCCTTGCCCAGCATGAGATAGAGAGGGGCCCTGTCCAGTTAGTCCACCCAGTTCCATCTTTGGTAGCTGCCAGGCGAGGTCACACCAGCATCCCTAAGCCTGTCTGGGGAAGTCTTCTGAGGGTTCTACCTGGGCCAAAGCTTTCCACTCCTTGGTCACACCTCTTCCCTATTCACAGGTGGCACCCCCTTCTAGCAGCCCGCCCCCCAGCCACAGCAAGCTGCAGCGCCTGGAGTCTCACAGCTTCCCCCCTCCCTTTCCTCTTGATAGCAGCCAAGGGAATGCTCCTTCTCTGCTCCAAGGCAAAGAGCTGGTCAAGGAACTACAGCTCCCAGGGCCCTATGGGGTCTCAGCTCCCCTACTGAATCCAGGCTGCTCTGAGGCTTCCATTCTGCAGAGGGGAGAAAGTTACTGTTACAGGTCCCTTCAGAGCTTGGGCCTAGCACTATGGCACCATGTCAAATCCAGTACTGCTCCCAACTCTATCCAGCTCTGCTGCTGGCAGGATCCCTTCCCATTCTTTTTGTTTTCTGTCTCCCCTTCAAGAAGAAGTTCTGCATTGTTCCTGTGTGGGGAATTGAACCCAGGCTGTCTGGGTGAAAGCCAAGAATCCTAACCACTAGACCACATGGGACTTCCATAACACGTTTACATGTTCATATTCAATAACACAATTAAACGTAGCCATTCAAAGTAGCCATTTAAAAGAAGCCATTCAAAAAACTTCAAAAACAGACTTCAAAGAGAAATTGCAGAGTTACAACTGATCTGCAAACTTAACACCATTAATTTGAGCTTGAAGAGGGACTGGGGGTGACTGGCTCACTACAAAAGCAATTTTCCCTCTCTTGATATTGACACCTCCCTGTCAATTACTTGGAGAGAGCCACATCCACCCTGACTGAATTAGCCTTCAACACTGGTTCTCCCCTTGTATGGTAACTCCCTTTACATCATGTTCCAATATATATTTATGCTTCTATCTGCAATTTTCACTCCATGCATCTGAAGAAGAGGGCTTTTTACCCACGAATGCTTGTGTCCAAATAAATCTGTTAGTTGTTAAGTTGTCACCGGACTCCTTGTTGTTTTTGTGAAATAAAAGCAAAATGCACTTTAAGCTGATCTTAACCCTTTCAATGCCCTTACAAACTTAGATGCTTCTCACCACAGGCCGGCTGGTGGCTTTTCAGCCAGGCTCTCCCCTTTCGTCAGCGCTTCAGTTGCTTGGTGTGGGGGTGTCTGTAGATGTAGGTGGACGAGAGAGACAAAGCATGGCAAATGTCTCTGCTTTTATCATGTCCTTTCTTCCCTCTTGGCTTTGCTCCCCCTTCAGAGTCAGGTGAGCATCACTGCGTCTCTCCAAGCAAGTCTGAGCAATTCCCCTGAGGTGTCCTCTTGCAGGTAAGTGATTGCACTGTAGCTCCCTTGCTGAACAATGGCTGTTGATGGGTTGTTTGACACCCTGTCCGGGTGTTGGTTACTTTCCTTGCTGTTGTCACTTGGGAGCTAATATTTGGCTGACTCCCCCACCTTACAGCATAGTGATAACCACACTGCACAATTCTCATAACTTCATATGCATGAATGGTAAACATCTATGGGTAGAGAAATGACTTTCAGCAGATCATATCCTTTCCCCTGATACCTTACAAGGCATGCTCTGTATATAAGATCACGATTATATGAAAATGAGGAATATGGGGGTTACAGCACACTCCCCCAAAGGTACGGAATGTCACACTGAGATTCTATTTTCATTTGTTATGTAACAGCATTAAAGAGATCCAGTGACTGGCCAATGGCATTTTCAAGTGCTAAAATAGCAAGCGCTGTTGGTCTCTCATTGGCCATCAGCGACTGAAGATACGGTTTAATGAGCCAGAGCTTCAAGGCGAGGGTGGCTCTGTCCACTGCCTTCCGTTGCGCTGCTGGGCACCAAGTCCCTGGCGGTCAATATGTGAAGCTGGGAGAAGAGAGTGGGGTGGCAAGCGGTGGTAGAAATTTTGCCACCAGGGTCTAGCTGTCTAACTTCCTCTTCGTACTGCTGCGCCCCCGTTGCGTTCAGGTAACACAGGAACTAAGGGAGGAATAGGGTGAGGAAGCAAGTAAAGCCGAGCAAGGAAGGCAAAAGTTAATCTTATCTTCATGGGCAGCTCGCAATGACGTCCTTTTTCTGTGCCACAGCTGACAACAACATCCCAGACAGAAAAGTAACAGGCCAAAAAGAAACCTAGCAGCTGCTCAAACAGTTCAGTTGGGAGCGTGCTAGACTAACAGGATCTTCTATCCTCCTTTATGCACGGGCGGGATGTTTTCTGAGAGTGCAGCAGTTCCTTTTACTGCCACGAGTCCCTCATTTCAGGCTATGCAGCAGGAAAAGACAGCATGGGCTTCTGCACCGAGTTGGCCCACCTGACCTTTCATTCTTCTCTTGCTCTTTGTCAGCAAGGAGAAGAAAAAGAAGCTCTCCCTCAAGCTGGAGTCACACGGGCGAGGTAAGGACGACTTCCTGAGTGCTGGCTCCAGTCCTCTGCCATGCCAGCTGACCTATCGAGGGGCTACCACCACATTCTCTAGATTTGTCCATCAGTCTGTGCCAGAGTGAGCAACAACCCAGTAGGTGTAGTTTCTGTAGTGTAGTGGTTATCACATTTGCCTAACACGCAAAAGGTCCCTCGCTCGAAACCAGGCAGAAACATGCTGGCTTCCTTTTCCCAGATCCCATTCTTATTCAGAAAGGGCACTCCTCCTATTGGCCTGTCCCTGGGATAACTCCAACCCCTGCATGACAGAGGATGCTGACAGCAGTGGAGAAAGCACCTTGGTGTCAGGCTGGAGAACCTAGAGTAGTTAGGCCAGTCACCATTTGGAGGCTTGTGGCTTGGCCACCTCTGCTGTTGGAGGTTGGCCTATAGAGGCTCTCACTTCCTGCTGGGCTCCTTTGCGTGACTGGCCAAAGGAGGAAGTGAGGCAGGAATGAGGCAATAGAGGAAAGTTGAGCGGAGGAAGGCAGGGAAGAAGCTGTGCGGCTAAGTGGGGTTAGCAGAGCACCACCCTTCATTCTGCAAAGCCTGGGGAGGTGTGGTTGGCTGCTGGGAGGTAGAATCCTGTGCCTGCCTCTTGGCTTCCCAGGAGTGGCTACTTGCAGCACAGGAGAAGAAGGGAGGTTCTGGGTGAAAGGAAAACAAGCAAAGCTGAGTCTAAGTGGAGAATGGCGGCTCCTTTATGGCCAACCTGGGGGCATAACTGATGGTTTTAGAGGTGGAGGCTGGGCTGGCTGTGAGCAACTGGGATCCAGGAAACCCCCACCTGACCTTCTGAGGGCTGAACCCATGGAGGTCCGGTTGGCTGCTGGGAGACAGACCCCTGTGGCGTCCTGTTGGCATCCCAGGGATGGCTCCTTGCAGCCCAGGAGAAGCGGGGTTCTGGGGGAAAGGAAAAGCAGCAATGGTGAGGCTGAGTGGGCTCCTTTCTGGCCGAGATGGTGGACTGTGGTGAGTCTGGGAGTTGCCTGTAAGCCATAAGTGGACGTAGTGCAGTGAAAACTGCTGCTCCATTCTGGCCGACCTGGGGGTGCCATGGATGACTTGGGAGTGGGGGCAGGGCGCTGGCTGTGAGCAAATGGGATCCAAGAAGCACCAGCCTGCCCCTCCAGGGGCCGAGTCTTCTTCTCTCCTGCCACGGGGAGCCCGACCTTAAGCCTGCCCAGCATGTGCAGCAGCTCGAGCATTAAGCCTTCCTGTGTGCATAACTGAACTACGCCCTAGTGTAATAAGGTGTAAAGTTTAGATTGTGAATTTATCTTTAATTTCCATGGTAATTTAATTTGATCTTTTATTCCTACCACTTATAATACTTAAAACTCCATCTTTCTGTAGTTAATAAATCTGTTTTATGCTCTACTTAAACTGGTGTATTTTGCTTGAAGTTCTTGGGAAATCTCAGCTCCATTAAAAGGCTGATTCATGTCCTATTCACAGTGAGGGAAGGGTAGACCCTGTGTAATAAACTCACACTGATCAGGCTTCTGATTAAGGCAAGATGGTATGATCCAGGGGTGCAAGGCTGTAGAGCTGTGGGGAGGGGGCGGCTTTCTATCATTAGTGTTATGAGTGGCTGCAGAAGCATTCATGTAATTCAGTTGGCTGTGTCCCTACCTACGGATGTCTGTGTAAGTGCAATATCTGCCAGAGATTCACAGCTTGTCTCAGCATCACATGTGTGAGAGGGAGCCCAGGTGGTGGGACAAAGGGCTCAGGGGTCCCACAGTTCAGTTGCATCCCATAGATCCCATCACAGACTATCAACAACCACAGCGGGTGCTCACTGAGACAGAGAGAGAGATGCCAAAATAGTGATCTCCAGTGCCAGCAGACATCAAACTATCAGAAATTCTGTGAACAGAGAAGACCCTGCTAGTGGAAAATGCCTTTGAAAAAGGCCCTTCTGTCCCCAGCTGTGGTCGTACAGTGCTCAGTGTTCTGCGTTGTGGCCTCAAGAGTCATGGATGCAAGTTGAGTTACGATGACCTTTTCCTTGTCTCCACATTTCTTAGGTGCCTCTTCCAACACTTGTCAGGAAAAATGACCGGTTTCTTTTGGAAGCATTTGCACTGCAAGGCAGAGGCAGTCTTCTCTGCTTCTTCAAAAGATTGACCAAAAAGTGGGAGGAGTGGACAGATTTGGCCACGCACCACTGGGTGCTGCATCTCTTACCTCTACTTTACCTGGCAAGTGCCTCTGGGACTTTTCTCCCAGCTGCTCCATTTTTCATCAGTGACAATCAAAAGGAAGATGACATGACATCTGTGTGTGGATATCCCCAGCGAATCACAAGGACGTGTGGTGCAGGCTTTTGTGTTGCAGCAATTGCAGTCAAAGCAGCCTTTTCATCAGCTCCAGGCTTGTGATTTGATTCTTTCCAATGTTTCTCTCCAGAGAAGCCTTTTCCTTAGCAAGCAATGACTTGGATACCAAGGGAGGTCTCTTCTGTTTCCTAGAAAGACACAGGAAAATGTGAGCAGAGGAGACAAAACCCATAGAACAAGGTACTACTGGGAGTTGAACCTAGGATCTCCTGTATATTAGACAGGCGCTTTAGCCACCCAAGCCATAGTGCCTACCTTGACAAAATATTTCAACTGTTCCCTTTGATGGTCCAGGACAACACCTGCAAATTCCAAACTACAGACATTCCCCGTTTCCCTCAAGACTTGCACGGAAGAACTGGCAGGCCAAGCCAGGATCTTCTGGTTACTAGGAAGACACTTCAGCCAGCTCTTCCCAAAGATCACTATCTAAAGACCTTTAAACAGCCTCTGTAGATGTTCACTGACAAAGAGATGCCAAAATAGAGTTCTCCACTGCCTGCAGCCATCACACTACCAGGAGTTCTGCGCACAGAGAGGCCCCTGCTGGTAGAAAAGGCTTTGGTAGAGACTCTTCTGACACCAGCCTGTGCTCATATACTGTTTAGCACTTTGTGTTGTGACTTCAGCATCCACACATGCCAGTTGAGTTGGGGGACATTTTTTCCTGTCTCCACATTTGTCTAATGGCTCCTTTCAACACTTGCCACCAAAAAGACTTGTTTCTTTTGCAAGCAATGTGCAGCTAGGCAAAGGCAGTCTTCTCCATTTCCTCAGAAGATCACCAAGCTGTGGGGAGAGAAGACACATTCAGCCAAGCTGGATGCTGAATCTCCTCTTTGTTCAGCAGGTGTCTGTGAAGGACATAAATCTCCACCATGTAGAGGGCAAGAATAGGAGTTTATTACACACAGAACTGGCAGAGTGTCCCCTTGCTTATTGGGCTCAGAGACACTGTTAATTGATTACAATAGAATATATAAATTTTCCATGGGTGGGGGAAAGAGACGGGGTAGGGAGTTCCAAACTCTGGGATAGGTTTTGCAGCAAGACATGATAAGCACAGTAGCCAAAGGTTAACAGGTTACATAATGTCTCCACCCATGGTCTCAAGTTAGCAAGTTAACATTTCATGAATACTTTGATAAAATGTTATTAGTATAAAATATCTATGCTGAATTCTGATTTGAGGTCCATAGGAAAGGAGCAACTCCTTTGATTGTCCTCCAGGTACATTCCTAGGGTTTAAAGCAAAGAAACAGTGAAAGTATATGGCAATAAAGATTGTTTTCTGTGTGTCTTAAGGCAAGGCATTGGTCCCTGGGAAGGGAGGTGGAAGGATGCCATATCTTATATTGACATCTGCCAACTTTTCATAAACTCAAGGTTGGATCTCTGGGAAGAACGTCTTCCTACAGAAGAGACTTACACAATAGGAACAGGGATTCTTTGTTCAATCTGCAACTCTGAATAAGATACAATTCTTTAGTTCTTAGCTCCAACACCTGGCAATTTGCTGACCAAGCCTATCTTAGCAAGCAAGGCTTTCTGTTTACCCAGCTTTCTTTTAGCTGGTCACTATTTGCTAGGCTTCTGGTCCCTTGATTATACTCTGGACTTTGGGTCTGGAAAAGAGCTGGCACAATCCATAGACCAGGTTGTTATATAATATGCACATGAATTTTAACCCTTCACATACAGTAATGGCAAAGTTCTTGGTTCAGGCTTGTAGCAGTAATGGAATAAACTGCAGGTTCAAATCAAGTCTCTGGAGTCCATCCACAGCTGAGATGGGTCATTCATTCCCTCGTACAGAGCTTCAGTTTGTAGCAAAGTCCCTTCAGAGGTATGAAGCAGGACTGGAGACGAGACATCAGCCTTTTACAGTCTCTTGCCATGTGGTCTTTGTTTTCTTTGTCCCAAGGACACTCTATCCAGCACGTGGCATAGAAAAACCTTTGAGTTTTGTCCCTGCATACCTTGCTGAGCCACAAGGCATATCTACCTTCTCTCAATGGGTTGATTGTAGAGCTGATGGTCCTTAATGGGCCATCAAGCAGGCTAGGCAGAACTGACACCAACTTGTCTGGCTGGGGTGTTCCTCGGAAGCATAGCACAAGTTTGAATACAGACAGCATAGAGCCAATATTCATAAAGTCAACCACAAAAATGATACACATCTAGAGATAGCATAATTATAATCAGCCAATCAGAACCTCTCCATAGACCCCTTTCACAACAACCTTTCTATCATATTGGCTGCAAATATAGAACAGTGGTCACAATGGTGATCTATAAAGTTACAGATTATGTCAATAACATCACAGGAGGTGACACGGCATCAGTGAGACTGATATTGGAATACTGTCTCCAGTTTTGGTGTCCTCATTTGAAAAAGATACTGTGAAATTGGAGCTGGGGCAGCAAAAAGCCACCAAAATGTTCTGAGGGCTGGAGAAAAATGCCTTCTAGTGAGCTATTGAAAGAGCTCCATCTGTTTAGCTTATCAAAAGAAGATTGAAAGGTGACTTCACTGAAGTGTTGAAGTGCCTTAATGGAGAGAAAAGATTGGGTATTAAAGGGCTCTTGAATGGAGCAGAGAAAGACATAACAAGACCCAATGATTGGAAGGTGAAAAGAGACAAATTCATATTACAACTAAGCCCCAAATAGTCAACAGCGAGGATGATTCACCACAGGAACAAGCTACCAAGGAAAGTGGTGGAATCTCCATCCCCTGAAGTCATTCAATGAAAACTAGATGCCTTTCCCCCAGAAGTAGCTATTCTGTCATGCAGGAGGCCTGTGATATGCAGGGGGTCAGATTAGATGCTGTAATGGTCTCTTCTGGCCAGAAAGTAGACTAATTTTACAGATACTAGTTTTCGGAAAAACTGAGTGTAGCATTGGGAGAAGCGTCTGAAGTTTTACTGTCTATCCAGCTTACTGCCTAGAACGAACGCTCCTTGAGTGGGGTGACCACAGGGAGTAGCTCAAACCTCCAAAGGGCCTGGCCAGGGAAATTGATGCTAGCCTTGGTACATGGACGCACAGCGCCGACTTAATGTGCTTAGTATGGGCCTGTGTCCTCGACTTTATACAATTTCCAGAGCGTTGCACTGTGGGTAACTGTCCCATAGTTCCCGCAGTCTCCCCTGCCCATTGGAATTCTGGGTTGAGATCTCAATGCCTGATGGGGCAAAAATAGTGTCATGAGTGAGTCTGGGTAAATGTCATCACTCAATCCTCCCTCCATGAAAACAACAGCAGACAATCATTTTGCGCCCTTTTCCCTGGATTGCCCGGGCAGACGCCATAGCACAGCAACCATGGAGCCCGTTCAGCCTTTTTTCACTGTCACCGTATGTCTTCTTTATAGTGCTGACGGACGTGGTACTGCAGTGCTACACAGCAGCATCCCCTTGCTTTTTGCAAGTTAGCAAAGATGGTTACCAGCCCTACTGTACCGTCTGCTGCTTTGCAAGTTGACAATGACAGTTACCAGTTATACTGCACCATCTGCTGCTGTCATGGGTGCTCCTGGCTGGCCTCGATGGGGTCTGACACGGGCTTATGGACAAAAATAGGAATGACTCCCCAGGTCATTCTCTTCTTTAAGTTTTGTCTAATGGAGAGTCAGTTCTGCCTAGATTATCAGGCAAGCCTACTAAAGAACCAGAGGGGCAAACGGGCGCTCCGGGTCAGAGCCCTAGAGATCCCGCAGAAATGATGCGCTGCATGCCATTCTAGTGGGTGCCCCTGCAACAACCCTACCCATTGCTTCCCTCCTCCCCTACCCCTCCTGGGTTACCATGGCAGTTATCCTCCCATTTGTGTGATGAAGTAATAAAGAATGCAGGAATTTGAAACAACACTGACTTTATTGCTTCTGCAAGCAGGGATCAAAGGGGGGAGGGGAGCGCAGCCTCCAGCTGCTATGAATGAACCTGGGAGTCATTCCCATCTTTGTCCAGGCACCCCCGGCCGACCTCACCGAGGCCAGTCAGGAGCACTCACGGGACAACGATGATGGATACCTGTCCTACTGTACCGTCTGCCGTCCACAAGTAAAGGGAAGGGGATGCTGCTGTGTAGTGCTCCAGCACCACATCTGCCAGCAGCATCCAGTAGACATACAGTGACACTGAAAATAGGTGAGAGAGGATTTTTTTCCCTTTGCTTTCATGGGGACAGGAGGCGGGGGAACGACATATACTCTGAACAACCCGCGACAATGTTTTTGACCCTTCAGGCTTTGGGAACTCAGCCAAGAATTCAAATGGTTTTTGTGGAGTGCGGGAACTGTGGGATAGCTACAATCCTCAGTCGCCCCTCCCTCCATGAGCGTCCATTTCATTCTTTGACTTTCTGGTACGCTTGTCTCAGTTCCTTAAGTTTCAGCACTGCGTTGAGTCCCTATTGTGTCCTCTGTCCATCGCAGCCTTGGAGATTTTTTCAAATGTTTTGGTATTTCGTCTTTTGGAACGGAGTTCTGATAAAACAGATTCATCTCCCCATACAGAGATCAGCTTCAGTATCTCCCGAACAGTCCATGCTGGAGCTCTTTTTTGATTCTGGGACTGCATAGTCACCTGTGCTGATCAGCGCTCCACGCTGAGCAAACAGGAAATGAAATTCAAAAGTTCACGGGGCTTTTCTTGTCTACCTGGCCAGTGCATCCGAGTTCAGATTGCTGTCCAGAGCAGTCACAATGGTGCACTGTGGGATAGCGCCCAGAGACCAATACCGTCAAATTGCAGCCACACTAACCCTAATCTGACATGGCAATACTGATTTCAGCACTAATCGTCATCCAGGAGAGTACAGATACCGGTATTAAGAGCCCTTTATATCAATATAAAGGGCTTCTTTGTGTGGACGGATGCAGGGTTAATGTGACATAAACTCGTAGTGTTGACCAGGCCAAAGAGAGCAGCAGGTTTCCCCTTTTGTTTCCTGCTTTCGTTTCCTTGACTAGTTTCTCCTTTGCACCAACTTGCTGTATTTATTTGTGAGTCTGACTTGCTCAGTTGGTAAAGTATCAGACTTTTAATCTGAGGGTTCAAGTCCCTGGTCAGGTAATAAACTACTCATATCTTAAAAATCTGTCTTTCTGGAGTCTTCTTTGATGTTTTTTCTCTTCAGGATTTTGCCTTTTCTAAGAAGGGCCTTTGTGTGTGGGGGATTGAAGGGGCAACTTCCTGACAGCCCCTCTGTCCTTGCAGGCTGGAGGAATAAAGGCCTCTGGGCATATAGCATGTTCCTCCCCTGCACACACACACACAAAATATCCCTATGGAATTAGAATCACCTGCTGCCTTCCCCTGTTCTGCTGGATCCCCAAATGAGGATACTCTTCAGCCTAAACCCATGTCCCCTCTTTGCCCAGTGCCCCTCAGTCCCAACCCTCAGTCCCTCCTATGCTCACTGCTCCTCACTCCCAACCAGAGCCTGCTCCTCTTCACCCTTCTTCTCTGTCCCAACCCACAACCCCCTCCTATTCCCAGTGCCCCTCAATCTCAACCCACAGCTCCTTCCTTCCCCCCAGCAGCAGGTGCTTCAGACCCCCTCAGGAGATTTTCTTGAAATGTTTCGTGTATGAGTCTTCATGTGGATTTTACAGTATGTTGGGAATATGTTGGGTTGCTTGCCAAAATGATCACTTTTGGCTGGTGTTGGATTCCCAGTCTCCTTGTTATTGGGACAGGAGAAATAAAGGGTTGTTGTCCTTGTTGCGTGAATCGAGGGCAGCAGAACTGTGTTTGGCAGACCCAGATGGAGGGACTCACCCTCAATTCAATAGCACTTACTAGGCAGGGGACATTGGTTCCAAAGACAAGTGGCCTGGGGCCTGAGTCCTCATGCTAAAATTTATTGGTTAGACCAACTTTAGGACAGGGTGGCTGTGGAGGCGTGAGTGAGTCCCTAGACAACATAGTGAGTACGGTGCCTTCTTATTTTCCCCCTTTTCCACCCAGGATGGCAGATGAACTCTACAGAGGCACCTCTGGGCTTGCACTGACTAAGGACAAGAGCTGTGAGTGGGGTGCAGAGAGGAGATGGCTCATGTTAAATGACTTTTGGTTGCTGGACTTATGAACCTTAGGGAGAAGGACACTGCCCAGCTTATTTGTGGGTGGGTCTTTTCCTCATAGTTTAGGTTTATGTGTTGGGGCTGCTGACATGACTTCTGCTAACCCTGGGCTTGCATTGCAATGTAGACGTACCCTGAGAGTGCAGCTATACTGAGATAAAATCCCTGTTGCTTGGCTGGCCTGGATGATCTGATTTGGGCTCCTGGGGCTCAGGTTGTGAGGCTAAAAACTGCAGTGTAGACATTTGGGCTCAGACTGGAGCCCAGGCTCGGAGACCCTCACCCCTTGTGGAGTCTCAGAGGCTGGGCTCAAGCCCAAGTGTCTACACTGTAATTTTATTACCCTGTCACACAAGCCCCACAAGCCTGAATCAGCTGACCCAGGGTTTGAGAATAGTGACTTGGGTGTGCTAATGGCAGTGTAGACATAATGCTAGGCTATGTCCACACTGCAATGAAACATCCAGGGCTGCCCCATGCTAGCTCCGGCTCCTGGGGCTTGGGCCGTGGGGTGGTAAATTAGCAGTGTAGACATCTCAGCTCAGGCTCAATACCGGGGTCTGGGACCCCACAAGGTTGGGAGGGAGTTTAGCAAGCAAAAAATGTAAAATGGCAGTGGAGTATTACCGTGGACTCAGTGGCATTTCTCCATTGGTCTGTCTGCTTTGGGGCAGGGACAATAACACGTCCTGCTGCTTTTGTTGTTTCAAAGGGCGGTTTAGGATTTTCATTCTCAGACACTGGGCACAAAGCAGGACTCAACCCTCAATGCAAATTAAATGAGCTGCCCACAGATTCTGGCAGCCACAATGAGCATTTGGTGCGAGAGCTCAGACCTGCCCCTGTCTCAGAGGGAGGGGGTCAGCTGCGAGGGGACTGGACCACTGTCCTATCAGCTCTTATCACCCAAACTTTCAATAACTCTATTATCAGTGGCTCTGAGCATAATTTAAACCATAAGAAAAACCACACTGGGCTAGGCCGAAGGCCCATCTAGCTCTGAATCTTGTCTTCTGACAGTAGCCAATACCATGTACCCCAAAAGCCACTCCCCTAGGAATCTGAACTCAGGATCTCCTGTTTACAAGGCAAGTGCTTTAGCCAGCTAAGCCATGGTGCTTGCATCTGCTTAAAACACAGTGTCTGACCACCTTCGGTCGGCAGCTCGTGGCTGGTGTACACACTGCAATGCCACATCTGGTGACAAAACTGCCGTGTTTTGGTGACAAAATAAAACCACTTCGATGAGAGGCCTAGAGCTTTTTGCAGCAAACTTAAAGGGACAGAGTGCCAGTGTAGATGCTGCCATTCATTATATAACCATAACTGGCCTCCTCCAGTATCCCATAATGCCTGCCGTGAACTCGCCTGCCCTGCATTCTGCTACAGAGCCATGGGACCCTCCCCTTTCATAGCTCCAGGAAGTTCTGACAGCTAAGCCTGCTGCTCTGCTCCGGCAGCCAGGAGCAAATCTCTGCCGTGGATGCTGCTCTCTCCCGCCCTGCAAACACAGAGCAGGTGGCAGGAGCTTCCTTACAGTGGGGGCGGAGGGGCATTGGCATCTGAACTGTGACAACCCCATGATACCCCTTCCTTCGAGGAGGCTCATACCTTCTAAACAGGGACAGCTGTTTTCTAGTAAAATCACTACAAGGGAAGGAGAAAACTCAAAAGAGGTTCCTCCTGGCGCTCACGTCTGTGAACCCAAATACTCTCTCAGTCCTCAAAGAGAGACCTGGAGAAGGAGACTTGCTGAAGCAAAGCCCCAAGGGTCTCTCAGGTTTCCCTGGCCCCTCACCCCTGTCCTGCCCGGCTGATGTCAGCATCTCTCTGTGAGGTCACCACCTCCCCACCACCTTGGACCAATAGTTTGAGGTCCTGCAAAAGGCCTTTGTGATGTCACTGTCACACCCCTCCCTTGCTGTGCCAATGTCCTGCCCATGGCCTGGACCTTTGGAGGTTTGAGCTACTCCCTGTGGATCACCCCACTCAAGGAGTGTTCGTTCTAGGCACCAAGCCATCTAGACAGGAAAACATCAGACGCTGCTCCCAATGCTACACTCTGTTTTTCAGAAATTAGTCAACTTTATGGCCGGAAGAGACCATTAGAGCATCTAGTCTGACCCCCTGCATATCACAGGCCTCCTGTATGACACAAGAGCTACTTTGGGGGCAAAAACATTCCAGAAAGTCATCTAGTCTTCATTAAATGACATCAGGAGATGGCGAATCCACCACTTTCCTTGGTAGCTTGTTCCTGTGGTGAATCATCCTCACTGCTGAATTTTTGAGCCCTATTTGTAATATGAATTTCTCTTTTCACTTTTCGGCCATTGGGTCTTGTTATGCCTTTCTCTGCTCGATTAAAGAGCCCTTTAATACCCAGTCTTTTCTCTCCCTGAAAGCACTTCAACACTTCAGTGAAGTCACCTTTCAATCTTCTTTTCATAAGCTAAACAGGTTTAGCTCTTTCACTGCTCACTAGAAGGCATTTTTCTCCAGCCCTCAGAACATTTGGTGGCTCTTTGCTGCCCCAGCAGAGCAGTTTGCAGGGACCACTGGAGTGGTTCATGGAATGGCTGGTGGAGTGGAGCGGCTCAGACTCCCTGCTTGCAAGAGGGGAAGTATTGCCTCCTAGAGGCACCCAGGGGGGTGATGTGTAATTGTCCCAGGTCACTGGGTGGGGGCTCGAGCCAGTTTTGTATTGTTTTATTGAAGCAGAACCCCTAGATACTGAACCCAGCCCTTGTTTCTGCCAACTCAGAGGGGCAGAAGAGTTACAGGAATTTATCACACAACCCTCCCTGTTCCCATGGGGAGAATCTAGGGAAGGAGGAGTCATTCCTCACCTGTGCTCCCAGAAGAACTGCTAGGACTCCTTCCTGCCAGCTACTCACTCCTGGATTCACCCTCAGCTCCTGGGATCTTTCTGCTCCAAAGGCTCCAGAGGCCTGGGGTTGGGAGGGCGTCACTGCACAGTCTGAAACACAAGGGAGGATTCTGGAATTGAAGGAAGGAGCAAAAAATGGAGAGGAAAGAAACAGAGAGAAAACGCCTCATCTCTCTCCCCTCCCCGTCCCAGCAAGAAATGTTACCAAGGATCAGCGTTAGGGGAAATGGTGCCCTTGGTAAAACTTAGACTTTGGCACTTCCCCATCACCCCTAGACGATCCCCCTCTCCCTTTACCCCCTAGCTCCGGCACTCCCAACCCTTGTGCCTCCTTCACCCCAACTCCTGCCCCCTCCTGTGCCCTAACCCCTACACTGTGTCCCCTTTGCCCTTAACTCCCATACTCCCCTCTTGTACCACCAACCACTGCCCCCTTCTGAACCCCCTTGACCACTAACCCCTGCACCCCCTCCTGTGCCACCAGCCACTGCCATCTCCTACACCCCCTTCACCTCTAACCCCTCCACCCCCTCCTGTGCCACCAGCCACTGCCCCTCGCCTGCACCCCCTTCACCCTTAACCCCTGCACCCCTTCCTGTGCCACCAGCCACTGCCCCTCTCCTGAACCCCCTTCACCCCTAACCTCTGCACCCCCTCTTGTGCCACCAGCCACTGACCCTCTCCTGAACCCCCTTCACCCCTAACCCCTGCGCCTCCACCCCTGCCACTCTCCTGCACCCCCTTCACCCCTAACCCCTGCACCCCCTCCTGTGCCACCAGCCACTGCCATCTCCTGCACCCCCTTCACCTCTAACCCCTCCACCCCCTCCTGTGCCACCAGCCACTGCCCCTCGCCTTCACCCCCTTCACCCTTAACCCCTGCACCCCTTCCTGTGCCACCAGCCACTGCCCCTCTCCTGAACTCCCTTCACCCCTAACCTCTGCACCCCCTCCTGTGCCACCAGCCACTGCCATCTCCTGCACCCCATTCACCCCTAACCCCTGCACCCCCTCCTGTGCCACCAGCCACTGACCCTCTCCTGCACCCCCTTCACCCCTAACCCCTGCACCCCCTCCTGTGCCACCAGCCACTGCCATCTCGTGCACCCCATTCACCCCTAACCCCTGCACTCCTTCCTGTGCCACCAGCCACTGCCCCCTCCTGAATTCCCTTCACCCCTAACCCCTGCACCCCCTCCTGTGCCACCAGCCACTGCCCCTCTCCTGCACCCCCTTCACCCCAACCCCTTCCCCCGCTCTTTTGTCCCCAACCCCTGCGCCCCCTCCTGCACCCACGTGCGGACAGTGATCTGTGTGCATGGAGCAGCTAGCATTGCTCCTCCCTGGGATGCTGCTCCTCCGGGTACCCCTAGGGGCTGTGGGGGTGGGGAGATGAGAAGTGAAGTCATCCGAGCTCCCTGCCTCCAGGTCACTTTCCTCAGCTGGGCTGCATAAGGGGAGGGCAGAGAGCAGCAGCTTCTGATGCTCCCCTCACAGTACAGCCCAGGTGGGGAAAGTGACCAGGACGCATGGAGCACATAGTGTTGCTCCTCACTCCCCCCAACCCTCTATGGGCCCATGGAGGAGCATTGGGGCGGGGGAGAGCAGTGAGCACCTTTGCACTGCCACACGGTGCTCTTTGACCCCCTGGAGCCTTGGGTGGCTGCTGGGGGCCCCACCCCTAGTGCCGGCCAGGCTCCCCAGCACAAGCAGCAGAAAACACAGGGAGACTGGCCCCACACTGAGCAGCGGTAGCGTGGGCGGCACATAATGGATTTCGGGGGGGCTCAGTCTCCCCAGACCTTGCATCACCAAGGGGACAGTGGGACCCATGACTGGGACCCCGGCCAAATTAGGCCACCCTGCAAAAGTCTCCCCTATGTCAGCCCCAGGGCTGGAGGAGCTCCCACTCCCTGCTATGGCCCAGGGGCTGCAGCAGGGGTACGGAGCTCCTCTGGTCTCAGGGCCGCAGCGTGGCAGGGGTAAAGGAGTGACAGGGTGGGGCTGGTGGGGGAAGGGGTGGAACAGAGGTGATAGTGGATGGGGCTATGGGTGGAAGGGGGCAGAGCCACAGACAGAAGGGGGTGCATGGTTCTGGTGCTGGGGCCCCCACACTTGTTCTCCCTTTCCCTGGGCTTTGGCATCACTAGCCCCTGCTTAGCGAGTAGGGTTCGGTAGTCCCCATAATGTGGGGTATGACTCCTAGGGAGACACAAAGGAACATTCATGGGGGCACCTCAGGGCCTGAGTCAGCCCCCATGGAGGGCAGGGAGGAAGCACCACTCAGCCCCACTCTGTCCCAGCTCTTCCCCAACCCCACCCTCAGTCTGGGCCTCTGGCTCCCAGCTCAGCGATGACCCCCTTGCCCCTGTCAGCACCCCTCTCCCCAGCAAGCAACAGCCCCACTCCCAGCCCTGCTTCTCGACCGTGGCTTCCGAGGGGCCACAGCCATGGCTAAGAGGGCACAATGTGAAATATTTGGGGACCACTGTTTTAGCGTGATGTCCTCAATCCTTCTCTGCAGTCCAATAAAAGCTATTCCTCACCCATCTACCCCTCCATCAGGATGGATTAGGTCTGTTCTGCTGCCCTTCACTCATACAGGAAGGAGAATAACATTTTATTCCACTCAATCCTAAAGTGATTTGTAACCCAAGACTATCCCAAACTGGTCATTTTGGGGAAGCGGCCCCATCATGCTGCATAGCTAGGCAGAGTACGTGTGTCTATGCAAACACAGTCTGTTCCTGAAGTCTTTCCCCAGCTCCTCACTAGATGTGAGGGGGGAGCTCATTCAGACCCTGCTTACGCTTAGTATTTAAAAACTCCTTCGTGTCCCTATCTCTGTTGGCCTTAGATTTCTCCTCCTTTCACTTTTGTTACAGCTCAGATGAGGTGGCCCAGTGGTTAAGGTGATGGACTGCTAATCCATTGTGTTCTGCATACATGGGTTCAAATCCCATCCTCAGCGGATGCATTTAGTCTTGACTCTTCCTTTATAGACAACCATCTCCCCACTTGGTCCAATAACAAACACAACAATGTTGCTTCTTGCAAACAAAAACCTTCTCAGAAACTCCAACACCCTCCCCTTGGCTTTAAATAAAATGTCTAAATCCCAGATTTCTAAAAAATGTCTCTAGTTCTGTATTTCGTAGTTTTTATATTAAAAGCTAATGTTTCCTCAAGCTGAATAAGGCAACGCTTCAAAGGAAAATGTTAGAAATGGTAGGGGAGAAATAGGAAAGGAAAAAGCCCCTTTTCTCAGGAGATACAAACTCGACTCCCTCCTGTCTCTATCATCAGTGGATTTTGCCTCCCTCCTTCTGAGGTGTAAATAAAATAAAGAGGAGACAAGGTGGTTTGGCACAAACAAAGGTAAGTGTAGTCAGGGTAAAGGTACAGAAAGCTGGGGGAACAGGGGAAAATGCAAACTTAATGAATACAATGAAACAGTGACTGGGTTTGGGAGCTTAACGTTCAGGCCCATAAACCCTCCCTTGGAAACTAGAAAACACTAAACAATGCCCCAACACAGAAACCTTTCCCCACTGTTCAGGTGCAGTGGATCCCAGGTGCCGGCGCGACGCCCAGGACCTTCCACTCTCCCGCTGATTTAGAGCCGTTGAGGAGGAGCACTGGGGAGTCCAGACGACGGTTGGGTTTCGTTGCTGGCACGGAGGCCCTCTGGGATGCTGGACACCAGGAATGCAGGACGGCAGGAATGGGGGTGACAGGCCTCCTGTTCCTCAGTCTCACGGTGGGACCTAGGGGATTCTTCACTCTCCAGCTTCGGAGCACTGTGAAGACACCACCGTGGACGGGTGACTCAGAGATTCCCTCCTTCCTCATCACTGCACAACTGTTACCTTTTGTCTGAGCCAGGCAGAGTTTATCTTCATCACGTTCTATCCATCCACTTCTCAAAGTGTCATGTGATGAAGCATTCTCCGTTGTCTGTGCTTGGAAATGATGCTTTGACTTCTTTAATGCTCTATCAGAGTCGCTATGAGTGGAGATGAAAGTGTCAAAGACCTGGGAGAGGAATTCAAATGGATCCCAAACACAGTGCGATCATTGGGAGTTTAAATCCCAGGTTCCATCTATTGGCAAAGCCACTTCTAACAAGGTAGCTGTTTTGTCCCCCATTATGGCACAAGTTTGAAATATGGGCAGCATAGAGCCAATATTCATAACATCAACTACAAAAATGATACACATCTAGAGATAGCATCATTATAATCAGCCAATCAGAACCTCTCCATAGACCCATTACAAAACAACCTTTCTACAATATTGACTTAATGGAGAGAAAAGATTGGTTATTAAAGGGCTCTTGAATCTAGCAGAGAAAGGCATAACAAGACCCAATGATTGGAAGGTGAAAAGAGACAAATTCCTATTACAACTAAGGCACAAATAGTCAACAGCGAGGATGATTCACCACAGGAACAAGTTACCAAGGAAAGGGGTGGATTCTACATCTCCTGATATCATTTAATGAAGACTAGATGCCTTCAAACTCTGCTGTATCCTTCACTCCTGCTGTCCAATAAACCTTCTGTTTTACTGGCTGGCTGAGAGTCACCTTGTGTCCCAGGAAGAGAGGTGCAGGACCGGACTCACCCACACTCTGTGACAGACCCTCAGCCCTTCCGGGACCCCTGTAGCCTGGACGTAGGTACCTGTTCCCCCCCAACAAACACCTAAGACCCCTGTAGACCCCTCCATCCTGAGCTTAGGTATCTGTGCCCCCTCACAAGCCCCCTAAGCCCCCCAGGGACCTATACAGCCAGAACATTGTTATCTGTGCCCCATATAGACTCCATAAGCCCCCCAGGACACTCCAATGTGCACGTAGGTATATGTGCCCCACAGAAACCCCCTAACCGCCCAGGAAACCCTACAGCCCGGATGTAAGTATTTGTACCCCCACAACCCCCCTATCCCCCCGCCGGGACATCTACAATCTGGATGTAGATATCTGTCCCCCTCACAAAACCTCTAATCGCCTCTGGGACCGATACAGCCTGGACAAATCCCAAACGCTGGTGGTGATTTCAATACTTAGATTTACCAAGCCAGCACAAAGCAGCTTCTGTAGTACCTCACTGGTTACTTAGAAGTTTAAGCCACGCAGTTCTCTTAAAGTACCCAGCCTCAGGCCTCCGTCCAGACACACCTGTCAGATATGATGATGATTCCTGAAAATCTTACTTCATCATATAAAAGAAAAGATTCTTCCAATCCCAAAGGATCAGCCACATACTCAGGATCTATTACGACTTAGATCTTACCTAAAATACATGCTATAGCCAATTCTTATTAAGTAAGCTAAAATGTATTAGAAAAGAAAAGAGAGAGAATGTTGGTTAAAAGATTAATAGACATATAGACTTGAATTCAATTCTTGAGGTTCAGATACATAGTAGAGGTGAGTTGTAGTAGCCAAAAGTCCTTTTTGAAATAGTCCATAGGTTATAGTCCAATTTCCATATTCAGGGTGGCTCCAGTCAGTGACTGGGGATCACAATCCTTGTGGCTTAAGGTTTCCCCGTCTTGAAACCCAAAGCAGATATGAGATGAAGAAGGATCGTGTCCCAGGCTTCTTATACATTTCCAGCAGCCTTTCCGCCTGAGAAAACAATAGGCTTAGCTCTCCTTCCAAACATCCTGGCAATTAGTACAGGGTAATTTATTCATTAAACAGTTCAAATAGAGGTTACCACAACCTTCAAAGAGACACATAGACAATAATATTATTTCACTCAAGTACCATCATAAATGTTAATATTCCTTTTTTGCTCTTTGAATTAAAATTATAGCAACAGACAAGACTTGTTTGCTTACATCACAAGACCTGAGCAAAAATCTCCCCTTCTACTTCTAACAATGCAGACTTGCATTTCAAAGCTCTGTTCATTTACATATCTAGCTAAGCAGTTCTTAAGGTTCACCCATGGGTCAGGTCAGTCGGTGAGGTGAGTTAATTAACTCTTTCTGGCCCTGTCACCTTTCAATGAGATATTAGATTATACTTATAATGTCACAGTGGTGGTGAGTCGACTGCTGCAGCTCCCCGTAGACTCTGCCTGCATCTCTCACCAAGCTGGAGTACAGCAGTCAAGGTGAGAGCACTCGATGTGTTGCATCTACACTAGATGCGATATATCAACCCCGCTGGATCGATCGCAGCCCACCGATTCAGCAGGTGGTATAGACATACCCCGAGTATCTGGTGATCAGAGCTGGACCCCGGAGGGGGACACACTGAAGGAACTCAGGGGTTAAGGTGCCTGTACTGTCAACTGTCAGGGCTGCTGTGGCTCAGAGGAGGGTGCTTGACAAACTGGCAGGCTTAGGTGCCGCAAACCTGGGAGGCAGGAGAAGTGAAGCGGTCACGGTGTGCTTGGGGTGCTCATGCTCGGAGCAGGGGTGAGCTGGGGCGAGGGGGCGGTGCTGCAGGGCAGAGCGGGGGAGTTGCCACAAGAGGGGCGCCTCAGGGTGGAGGTGGGAGCTGCCACGGGTGGGGCACCTTAGGGCGGGGTCGCGGGGGAGGAGGGCACAAGGTGGAAGTTTCACCTACGGCATGAAACATCCTTGCACGGGCCCTGCCCCATGCCCTGCCTACAGCCAGCCCTGAACCCCCTGCCCTGCCCTGCCCGCAGCCATCCTCTGTCTCCATCCAGCCCTGCACCTTCTGCCCTGCCCGCACCAGCCGCATCCTTCCTGCCCTGCATGCAGCCAGCCCCACAGCCAGCCCCGACACACCCCCTGCCCTCTCTCCAGCCAACTCCTGCCGCTCCCCCCTGTGGCCCTGCCCAAAGCCAGCCAGCCCCCACACACCCCCAGCCTGCACCAGCCCTGCACCCTCTGTCTGCAGCCAGCCCCGCACCCCCTACCCTGTCTCCAGCCAACCCCTGATGCACCCCCCAGCCTGAAGCCAGCCAGCCCCGCATCCCTTGCCCTGCCTGCAGCCAGACCCTACCTCCAGCCAACTCCATGTCCACTGGTGACCTGCAGTTCCCAGGACAGTAACCATGCACATCTGCTTCAATGAAGGGGGCAGGCAGCTGGGACCCACACATGTGCACACTCTTGGGTGACCAGACAGCAAATGTGAAAAATCGGGACTGGGCTGGGGGTAACAGAATACTAGATAAGAAAAAGACCCTAAAATTTGGACTGTCCCTATAAAATCGGGACATCAGGACACCTTAGCACACCCCCAGGACTCCTGAGTTCCAGTGCTGGGTTTCCTATTGGTTCCTCTGCTGGTTGTTTTCCTTTTCCTGGGGGGACTTTCGGCAAGTTGCTCCACACTCTAGGGCTCTGTCCCCAGCAGTCAAATGGGGATTTCATACTTTCCCGCTATTGGAAAGTGCTGGGAGAATCCCCCAGCAAAAGCTGCTCTGACAGTGCTAAGCAGTATCTGACCATTCAAGGTCAGAGCTCGGTACCTGGGAGGAGTGTTTGGCTCTGGATTTTCACTTCAGCCCAGTCTAGAGAGAGGGGCCCAACCATGGAGTTTGGCTCAAGAAGACCAAGTGTCCAATTTGTTAAGGGCGTTTTGAATTCCAACCCTGTGCTCCTAAGTGCTTGGTGTCAGTTGCAAATTTTAGAAGCATGCTCTCCACTGCATTTTCCAAATCATTCATGAAAATATTGAATAGTATCGGACCGCGGACTGATCCTTGCCGGACCCACTAAGTACACCCTCTCCGTTGGACAGCCAAACATGGAGAAGGGCTCCTGGAGTCTGGGCTTTCAACCAGCTCTGCACCAACATTACACTGATTACAGCTGGACTGCATTTCCCTCGTTTGCTTGTGAGAATGTGCTACGGGATTGTGTGAAAAGCCTTAGCAACCACAAGCTAGATCCCATCTACTGTTTACCCACCTCCACCAGGCCCAAAACCCTGCAGAGAAGGAAAGAGGATTGGTTTGGAATGATTTGTTCTTGACAAATCCATGCTCACTAGTCCTAAGGACCAAACTATTCTGTAGGTGCTGCTGACAAACTGAGTGCTTAAGAATGTATTGCAGGATCTCTCCAGCAATGGCAGTGAGGCTAGCTAGTCTGTAAGTCTCAGGGGTCTCTTTGTTCCCCTTTTAGAGAAAGGTCCTGTCTTGTTCATGGATGGGAAGATGTTCTTTTTCAGGGATCTCAGACGAGAACTGGGGCACAGCACCTGGTTTGTCAAGGCCACAAAAAAGGAGGCAGGAACCTCTTCTCTGCTGCTGGCAAAGAACCCCAGGTACCTGAAAGACAGGGACTCACATCCCTGAATGGGCTTTTAAAAAGGCACTGGTTAAAGATTGGCCCCGACCATTTCTTGTTTCCATAGACTAGACATTTTATCAAAATTTAGAATTCCTTGGTGCTAAACACTGTGAAACTCCCCTTTCTCCTTCACAGAGGGCTTTAACGCCCGTTATCTCACTCAGGCTTACAACTGCCCGGAGTTTGAGAACTGTCCCTGTTCCCATTGGACTGATGGGAGGAGCCTGAGGTGCAGAGAGGGAAAATGACCTACCCAAGCGCCTACACAGTAAGGTGGTGGCAGAGCCAGAAAGAGAAGCCACCAGTCCTGACTCCTGTCCTAACAGACAATAACCCCTCCAGAGGCAGGGATAGAGCTCAGGAATCGAGATGGTGGGGAAATTTCATTGAATCCATTTCTGTCAGAAAATCCCATTCAGGCTAATCCGGTTTGTTTCTCAAAATCATAACAAGTGGGATGAAAGTTCTTTGCAAAAATATTGTATTGCAAAACAAAAGCATCTCCGGTTTGTCAGAGTGTGTTAAATTGTCTCCTCGCACACAAAGAGGAGACACTTAGATCTCAAAAAATAGGTAAGATGCTTCATTCTGAGCTAAGTCATTGCTGCTCTTAACAATTTCAAAATAAAAAATGCAAATAAAATAGACTATTTCAGCTATTCTATTACGTGTTAATCTGCTCTGAGTAAACGTGATAGGACACCTCATATTATGCCCTACTCCTAGTGACACTCTCCAATGGATCCCCATCCTCCACCCACCGTCAGGTAGGTAAGAGCGGATCATTATTATTTCTACTTGAAAGAGGGAGAAGCTAAGGCTGAGAAAGGAAAATTGACTTGTTTTAGGTCACACAGTCAGTCAGAGGCAGAGTTGGGAATAGGACCCAAGAGCCCTGATTTTCAAACTACCCATTGGATCTTGAATTTCAGACACTGAATGACCTGAATAAAGTGCTCTCAGATGAGCTCCAGACCAACAACAGTGACAGTAACTATTCAGCAAGTATTTGAGGAGAACTGCAATGTTAGAGAGAATCATGAACTGCTCAGAGACAACTAATGCAGAGAAGCGGCAAAATTCATCAAACATAGAACTGGTTTTGACTTATAAAGAGAAAAAAAAGGACCTGAGTCTCCTCCCTGTCAATAATCCCCGGCTCAGCCAGTCAGGGTAGAGACTGAGGACGGGAGGCTGAGGGATCTCACCAGAGAGCCCAAACGATGGCCCAGGTCACCAGTGGGGATCACTTCCAGAGCAATAGTTCAGCCTCACATTTTTGGGTAGACCTCCCACAGTGAGAACTGCAGAGCACTGCCCTGCAAAAAACTAAAAAAACCACAGACACACTCTCTCTCTCCTCCTCCCTCCTGGTGTTGGGAGGGGAACAGGTAAAAGGACAAAGGAAGCAAGAGAAGAGAAAGGAGGGAGGGAGCGATGGAGGAAGAGGTGAAACAAAAAGGATAAACTCTAATGTCCCCAGTGATTCTAAGGGACAAAATCCCAGGTGCAGAATAAAATTCTGCCTCCTTAAGCTCGTGTTTTCCATGCCTCGAATTCACCTGTCACCAGATGGATCAGACTGAACAGCTTTCAAACCTCCAGGAGGCTCTTACCTTCTAAACAGGGACGGCTGTTTTCTAGTAAAATCACTAAAAGGGAAGGAGAAACCTCGAAAGAGGTTCCTCCTGGTGCTCACGTCCGTGAACCCGAATACTCTCTCAGTCCTCAAAGAGAGACCTGGAGAAGGAGACTTGCTGAAGCAAAGCCACAGGGGTCTCTGAGGTTTCCCTGGCCCCTCACCCCTGTCCTGCCTTGCTGATGTCAGCATCTCTCTGTGAGGTCATCACTTCCCCACCACCTTGGACCAATAAGTCTTAGGTCCTGCAAAAGGCCTTTGTGATGTCACTGCCACATCCCTCCTTTGCTGTGCCAAAGTCCTGCCCCTGGCCAGGCACTTTGGAGCTTTGAGCTACTCCCTGTGGATCACCACACTCAAGGAGCTTTTCTATAGAGCATCCTCAGATGTCTAAGCACACGAGTGCCATGGCAATGAACTGACACACATGGCACCAAGATGAGATCATTAGTAGACTAACCTATAGGAGAAGGACACCCCAGCATTAGTAGGGGAGAAATCCCTACTGAACATGCATTACACCTAGCAGCCCCTGCGTGGGGTCGGGCGGGGGCTGCGGAGGGGGGAGACCTGGGAAAGGGATGGATGGAAAATGTCTGTGCAGCCGGGACATGGCCGGGGGGCGAGGGGAGAAGAGCAGGTGATCCCTGAGGAGCGGGGAGAAAAAGGGAGGGCTGAGATCCCCTCGGAATTACCACTGCCCCCTCCGTGGAGACCCCCCTCCTCTCCTGTCCTGCCCCCTTTCTCCCTAGAGAGCAACAAGCAACATCCAGGCTGACACCCCCTTCCCTCAAACCCCTGAGAAGTTCCCTGTTCCCCTCTCCCCATTGTGCCCCATTTTCTCTCCCCTTTGCCAATGGCCAGTTCAGATCTCAGGTTTGGGGTGTTTCCCCCCATTTTCATCTGCAGTGATTTGTCCTTGTGTAGGTGGGAAATTGTTCCCCCGAGTGATTTCTGAACTGGACAGAGGCTTGGGGGGGCCTGAGACAGGAACACCTCTGGGCTGGGCTGGGGGGGGAACTCTCTGCAGGCAACAGGGTGTGGGAAGGGCCAGGAAGGGGATGGGGGAGCAAGTGTCCCCCATAGAGAGGGTCCAGCCCCAGGCTGCTACCAGTAGCACATTCCTATCCTGGCCGGGGGGGGGGCTTTCTCCAGCTGGGACCTGCCCCCTAGGCAGCCCCAGGCTCTGGCCACACCAGCCCCGCCTGGAGAACCCAGTGAGTGAGAGACCCCTGAGGGGGAGGGGGAGAGAGCACTGGGCCCTGACAGGAAAGTGACTCTCTCCCCTCAGATCTTGGTGTTTTCCTCTCATGTTATCAAATATGCAGTTTGTGACACAATTTCTTGGCAAATCTCAAAGATTCAAATAAAATAACCTAAACATTTGCCCCACTTCTCTCTAGTTGTCTATTTCTAATTGAAT
This sequence comes from Gopherus flavomarginatus, assembly GCF_025201925.1. Lineage (NCBI taxonomy): Eukaryota > Metazoa > Chordata > Testudines > Testudinidae > Gopherus > Gopherus flavomarginatus. The sequence continues at coordinate 49,765,851 of NC_066624.1, forward strand.
ATGCCCTGAGATTTTCCTGTCTCTAATTATAAAATAATAAGAAAATCTCACATTTACACCTTTTCTCAGATTATTGAACACAAAATGTTTGAAAATGTTGCCCATTTCCTCTTTATTCATTTATCAAGTATTCATGTGAAACACTCAGATTTTACCTCCTATCAACAACTGATATAAAATCCCTCTGATTTTCCACTTTCCTCTCTATAATTTGCAAAATGGATCCAAAATCTCTGATTTCCCCCCTTTGTCTTTCATTTCTGAACACTGATCTGAAAGCTCAGGTTTTCCCTCTGTGTCATTATCAAATGTCAATTAACAATCCTCTCAAGTTTTGTGCTGTTCCTTATGTTTCTAAATCCCCAAAACTTCTTCCTTCGGGGGAACCTGTTGCCCTGAGTCGCTCTCCATTCTGGATGTTGCAGGGGATTAAATTTCCCAGTGATTGTCTTTCCCCTCTCCTTTGAGGATCATTTGTTCCCTCTTTTAGCTCTGTTAGATATTTGCCAAAGAAAGAGACCAGCCTGATATTTAATACACATCAAAGCCAGAGGCCTCCCCCTGTTTGGGGATCAGTGGTTCGCAGCTGGTAGTGGGAGAGTTGGCTGGCCCCTTTTCTTTTCTCCAGCTGGCACAGGATGAGGGGGTCACTCTGAGTGCAGCATGTCTTGAGAAGTATCCCAAACCACAAGACAAATGGTCTCTGTGAAGGGTTGCTTCCCACAGTGCTAAGATGTAGCCACCTCTGGCAGGATCCATGGTGGCTACTATTTGCTAGTGACAGGCCACGGAAATTTCTTACCTATTTTGCCCCTCCATGCCAGGCCTGCACAACATACGGCCCACGGGCAACGTGCGGCCCGTGAAGTCTCACTGTGCGTCCTGCAGCCGGGAATCAAAGGGCTCTGGGCTGCCCGTAGCCGCGGGGAATCCAAACCCCTTTAAAGTTCAGCCGTGGCCGGGATTCAAAAGGTTCTGAGCTGCCTGCAGCCGCAGGGAGCCCAGAGCTCTTTAAATCTCAGCCGCGGACAGGATTTATAGGGCTCTGGGCAGGAGGGCGGGGAGCTCAGAGCTCTTTAAATCCCAGTCACCAGGGCCGGCTTTAGGCCAATTTAACCAATTCCCTTGAATCGTCCTCGCTCCTAAGAGGACCCCGCACCCAAGCCCCAGTACCAGCAAAAGCCAGTGCGCTGTACAAGGGTGGTCCAGTTTCCCCAGGGGGCAATTTAAAAGGCCTGGAGTTCCCAGCAGGGGCTGGAACCCCAGGACCTTTAAATTGCCACTAGAGCCCTGCTGCTGGAGCCCTGGGGTATGGCTGCGGGGCTCTGGGGGCTATTTAAAAAGTCCAGGACTCCCATTGCTTCTACCTCCCCGGCCCTTTAAAAAGCCACTGGAGCCCCGCCCCTTCCCCAGGGTTCCCGCGGCTATTTACAGAGCTGGGGCAGTGGAAGCAGGGGCGCCCCGGGCCCTTGAAATAGCCCCCAAGCCCCAGAATTCTGCTGCTACCCTAGTGGGAGAGGGGGAAGGAGGAGGAGGAGGAAGAGGAGAAGGAGGCACTCACCATAGAGGATGGGCTGTACCCCCTGTAACTGCACCCCCTACCCTGCCTGCAGCCAGCCCGTCCCCAGCCAGCCCCTGCTGCACACCCTGCCCGCACCAGCCCCGCACCTCCTGCCCTGCTTGCACCAGTTCCTACCTGTAGCCTGCCCATCTCCAGCCAGCCCCACACCCCCTGCCTTGCCTTCAGCCCTGCACCAACCCCTGTCTCCAGCCAGCCCTGCAGCCCCTTCCCTGTCTCCAGCCAGCCCCTGCCACACTGCCTGCCCTGCCCGCACCAGCCCTGCACCCCCTGCCCTGTCTCCAGCCAACCCCTGCCATACTGCCTGCCATGCCCGCACCAGCCCTGCACCCCCTGCCCTGTCTCCAGCCAACCCCTGCCATACTGCCTGCCCTGCCCGCACCAGCCCTGTACCCCCTGCCCTGTCTCCAGCCAACCCCGTACCCCCTGCCTTGCCTTCAGCCCTGCACCAACCCGTCTCCAGCCAACCCCTGCTGCAACCCGCTGCCTGAAGCCAGCCAGTCCCGCACTCCTTTGTCTCCAGCCCTGCCAACCCATGCCGCACCCTCCCTGTGGCCCTGCCTGAAGCCAGCCAGCCCACCCCACACCTCTTGTCTCCAGCCTGCCCCACACCCCTTGCCCAGCCTGCAGCCAGACCCTACCTCTCGCATCCTCCCCCTCCCCAACCTCCAGCCAGCCCCATGTTCACTGGTGCCCTGCAGTTCCGAGGGAAGTAACCCTGCACACCTGCTTCAATGAGATGGGCAGGGAGCAGCTGGGACCCACACATGTGCACCATAGCACACCCTAAGGGAGTGGCAGAGATCATTTCTAGTTCAGACCCATCTTTTTAAAAAAGAAATTTTAGGTAGGGTTAACATACATCTGTACTTTCCCGGACATGTCAGGCTTTTTGCTTCTTAAATCGCCATCTGGGAGGAAAATACTGATGTATGGTAATCCTACTGGTAGAAAAAATACATACTGTGGCAGAACTTTTTATAGGGAACAGGTTGTTAAGAACTGAAAGGCTTTTTTTTTCCCCAGTCATCCCTGCGGGGCCCCGCACTTCCTAAAGCCGGCCTGCCAGCCACGGCCGGGATTCAAAGGGCTCTGGGCTGCTTGCAGAGATTCCTGGCCGCAGCTGAGGTTTAAAGGTCTCAGGGCTCCCCATCGGCACGGGCAGCCCAGAGCCCTTTGAATCCTGGCGGCAGCTCCAGGGGATGGAGTGAGGCTGGGATTTCAAGGGCTCAGGCTCCCCTCAGCAGCAGGAGCTCTGGGACCTTTAAATCCCTGCCCCAGCCCTGAAAAGCTCCGGGTTCCCCCAGTCGTTAGAGCCCCAGGCCCTTTAATTTGACCCTGAGGGCTCCCAGCCACCTCTTTGGCTGGGAGTCCCTGGTTGATTTAACATCAAGTAACACCTCCCCACCACCAACCTTCCTTTTTGACCCACAGCTGTTTTGGTGGAGCGGCACTGGGGAAGGAGAGTTTGTTTCTGCAGGGCTGGGCGGGGTGTTTCCGCCAGGCTGGGAGGTCTTGAGTCGGGGGTGTTTCCGCAGGGCCGGGGGGTTTCGGTCCTCAGCTGTTTTCTTTGGAGTATTGTGGCCCTCGCTGTTTTACTCAAAGAACTGTACAGGAACATTTCAGCGGGATTAAGGCAAAATGCCACATTTATTAGTAATACAGGTATCAATTAATACTCTATGATATGCACATGAGATATATATCACAGTCATGCATTCACGCACACACACAGACATAAACACACTCCGTCTTGCTGTTGTTACCAACTAGTTGCTCCCCTTAACTGCACTGGCCAGGTGAGTTAGATGGGGGAGGGGTGGAGCCGGGCTTCTACCGATCCAAATCGATGGTCTGATGGTGACAAGACGAGATCCGGGGTCCTTCTGCAAGACACCTCGCATTTATAGCAGCTTCCCTCTTAGGCAAATCTAGACCAGATTCAAAATCTTGGTCTGCGTCCGTTGGTCTTTGTACTGCTTTTCTCTGGGTGTTGTCCCAATGCTGCTCAAAGAGGGTGTTTTCTAAAGAAGGTGCTTGCTTCTAATCCCTGAGGCCATCAATATGTCTGCTCTTCTTTATTGGGCCCACTTGACAAGTTGTATTGTCCTTTGCTCTGGCTCCCATTCCCTCTTCAACTGTTGTAGCTGTCTGGAGGTGGGTGTCTTCCAAGCCTCACTCATTCACACCTCATTCAGTCAATAGAGCAATTGATTACAGAGTGCAGGGGAAGATCTTATTCTACTTCTAGCAAAAAGGCACATGTTTTCTTTTACTTTAACTATACTATCCTTAGAGGCTATAACATTTGATACAAAGTTTTCTACCAATTTTCTATATAGGGATCTAATACAAAGTTGTATGAAAATAGAGAGGCACAATGCCAAGTCATATGAATTACAAAATAACATCATGCCGGATCCAATGTCATAAAGATAAAGATACTTAATGCAAAATAACACAATGCAACGTTATAAAGATTTATAGAGATAGTTAATACAGAGATTTCTCTACGTCACCACTTTACGAGTTGTGCAGGCCTGCTGACGGCATTCGCGGGGCTTCTTGCTCGTGTGGATTCTCTGATGCCGAATAAGGTGTGAGCTGCGACTGAAAGTTTTCCCGCACTCAGTGCATTCATAGGATCTCTTCCCTGTGTGGATTCTCTGATGCCCAATAAGGTGCGAGCTGCGACTGAAAGCTTTCCCGCACTGTTTGCATTCACAGGGCCTCTCCCCTGTGTGGATTCTCTGATGTTGAGAAAGGCCTGATCTGTAAGTGAAGTTTTTCCCACACTCAGCACATGTATTTTTTTTGCTTTTCCCTGCAGATTTCCTGCTGTATTCTGGTTTCCTTAAGGCCCTTCTGAGTTCCCTGACAGGAAATAAATCTATCCATTTTCTCCCCTGGCTGGTTTCCCTGCTCTTTTTCTGGTCTGTGCTGAACCTCACACGTCATTGCATCAAATGCTGTGATAGAGACAGAAACCTCAAACAGGGATGGAAAGGGGAAGGCGATACCAAAACAAGTGCTGGAGAGAGGACAAATAAAAATCAGGAACTCAGCTCCCCCCAACAGGAGAGAGGAGGGGATCAATTCAGCCTTCACATCCCATCCAACTTCACAGGGGGAAGGGAGAAAGCTACTGCCCGGTGTCTGCTAGCATCTAGAGGAAGCCTTGAGCTATATTTACCCTGCGGATGCGACCCCTGCTATGGACAATAATGAACTGAGAGACTTCCCAAGAGCTTTGTAGGGCATCCTAGATGTTTCCTTCAGGCACTTACAGATTCTGAGTTTTTTTAATGTTTCCTCATCTGTGCTGGGAGATCTCAGGATCTCTCTTTAGTCTGAACCCTGGAGCTCTGGGACCCATGGCTCTTTCCCTTGTTCCAGCTGGAAGATCATATCACGTTGGAAAACCAGAAACTCCGCTCAGATAAAAGAAAACAAAAGAGTTCAGTTGATTTCATACAACTTGATCATGAAAAACATTCTGTTAATTTATCTTCAGTGCTTAGTGTGACCTAGTGTGCCTGGGGCAGTCCTCACTGAAAATGCCAAGGTCAGAGCAGGCTGAAAAAGGGAGAGCAGAGGCTCCCCATACTCGTGGTTAACACTGTAGTTAAACTCACTGACCAGTCACAGACTGTGCTTCTGATCCCACACACTGGTTAACGAGACTCTGAAAAAAGAAATCACACGGCCCCCTTTATTGCATGACAGTTCTCTGACTCCTAATCAGTAACTAGGTCCCGTACAGTGAGAGGTTATTTCAAAACTCTGCTCACTGTGATACAGCATGACCAGAGGGCAGCAGGAGAGTGATCCTAACTGGATCCAGGAAGTGGATGGGTAGAAGGTTAGCCACATTACCCAGGTTTGGATCTCATCCAAAATACCATGCTGCCAGCCAATCCTTTAGCAGTTAAACTAAATGTTTAGAAGAAAGAACAAATGAAAGAATGAAGTTAAATTCCATTCTTCCAGACAATTCTTTAGCATCTAAACTAAAGGTTTAAAAGAAAGAAAGACAGAAAGAATTTAAATGGAAAAGCAGTCAGATACATTCCAAAATGGATATATCAGGTTCTTAGCAGTATTGGTGAGTTGCTGGCTTGAAAGTCTGTCTGGAATGCATCCACAGCTTGGATGGGTCATTCAGTCCTTTGTTCCAGGGTTCAGTTTGTAGAGAAGTTGCTCCAGAGGTAGGAAGGGGGATTGAAGACAAGATGGAGATGATGCAGCTGCGCTTTATATTCCTTTTGCCATGTGGCTTGTACTTCCTGTGTCCCAAACACAAGCTTCACAGCACATGGCATGGAAAAGCTTTGGAGGTTTCATTACACAGGCAAACCCCGGCATCTCTTGCTGACTCAATAGGTATATCCCCTTGGTCCATAGGTTCATTGTACAGCTGATGACCCTCAATGGGCCATCAAACATGCTAGGCAATGTTGATGCCAATATGTCTGGGGGTGTCACCCAGAAAAACTGCACAAGTCTAGAAATACAGATATACCTTACATATCTGTAACTCACAATACAAAGGTGATAGAAACATAGAAACAAAATTATCATACTTGGCAAATCATACCATTTTCACTGACACTTTACATGGCATACCTAGCATGATTCATTGCAATTTTATCAGATTAGATTATTTTATTATTAATACCAAAGTGTCTCACAATTTCCTGCAGTCTCACTCTTACTAAACTAGTGAATTCCCAGGACCAGTTCCCCAGGTCCTTGAAGATGCCAAACATTGTGCTTAGGAGGGATTGAAATACCCACATATCTGCAGGGAACACACACACAGACACTGTGTCAATCTGTACCCCTGTGTTCACTCTTCTAGAAAATTATGATCAATTTTGTACCCAGTATGGCTTGTGAGGTATCATTAGAAAACGCATAACCTACTGAATATTATCCTCCTGTTAAAATGTGTAGTAACGCTGTATGTAAAATGGTGAGATTTTACAGTATGATATTACTGAAAAAGTTACAGTTCTGGGGAACACCCCCAGACCAGTTCCTCAGAGACAGCAAGGCAAACAGCTGGTCAAACAGCCATTCTCCTGCAGGGGGAAGCTGTGAAGACATTAAGGGCTGGTCTCCACTACGGGGGGGAAATCGATCTTAGATACGCAAATTCAGCTACGTGAATAACGTAACTGAAGTCGAATATCTAAGATCGGATTACTCACCCATCCTCACTGTGCGGGATCGATGTCCGCGGCTCCCCCTGTCAAATCAGCAACTCCGTTGGGGTTGGTGTTGTTCCGGAATCGATATAAGCGCGCTCGGGGATCGATATATGGCGTCTAGATGAGACGCCATATATCGATCCCCGAGTAATCAATTTAACCCGTCGATACGGTGGGTAGTCTAGATGTAGCCTTACATTCCATCACAGGGACCTATTGAGGCTGTTGTGGAAAACGACCACAGGATTAATATTTGAATCAGCTCATCCTGAGGCTCTTATCTTGATTACAAGCACGCAGGGGGCGATAGCTATTGGAATACTGTTCCCGAGCTAAAAATCACACAAGCCTTTTACAGCTTAAAACCACAAACAATGACACATACGTTGCACGTTAATTTCCTTATTTGGAATATATTGCAAAATATGACGCAGGTCAAAAGCAAGCTGAACAATCAGTTTTCCATATTTGGCCTTTCCTGTTATTTTTATTACACCTGGTGATATGGGAGCAAGACTCTCCATGTCTCAAGAAATGTCACTACCAACCTAGGCCATTTTCACATGCTGGGGTGCAATCCAGATCAGCGAGGAGTTGTGTCATCTGTAATCCTGGGTGAGATTCAGTGTTCTGCTGCTGGAGCTCCCCTGTCTGGATACTCCCAGCCAGCGTTCAAGGACGCACTGAGTGTCTGTATGATAAGTAACCCTGGACTGGCAGCTCTGACTCCAGCCGCCTACTTGTTACACCCCAAGCACATTCTGGTTTGGGTAGAGAAGGCTCAGGGTTGGAGAGAAGGCTGGGGGTAAGAAGCTTCTGTTCATTATGCTGGACCTAACCCCAGGTTTACTTGAGTAAAGAGGAGATATTTGATGTTGTGTGATGCTGCTCCTGTGCTCTGTTCCCAAAGTGTTCTGCAGCAGAGGAGGGTCTCTGGTAGTATGTATGTTACTGGCCTATTGGGGTGATGCTGAAACAGGACAGGGTACAGATGGCATTGTGGGGGTGGCATGAACCTTCACTCTTCATTTCCCCTTCCAAGAACAGAAGGGACAGGAATCCTTACCCAGCAAGACCATCGTCTCATAGTTCCCCTGCATGACATCTCTGTAGAGCGCTCTCTGAGTGGGGTCCGGCAGAATCCCCTCTTCCCTGGAGAAATACACAGACACCTCCTCGAAGGTCACCGGCCCCTGAAAGAGCAGGAGTCCAATACTCAGTACCTGCTGACCCACTCACAACCCCACTATTCACGGAACAGCAGCACCAGGGAAATGGAAGCTCCGGGAGGCACATGTTAACAGAGTCCCACCCCACCTTGCTTACAGCAGCCAGGAGGCATCAGAGGGTAGAAAGAGAGAACCTTTGTGTCTCCCATCTGACGGACAGAAGCATGGTCTTCACATTTATCACATAGCTACTAGCCAGAGCTTAATATAGGAGATGGGGCTGTCTCTGGACCCTGATAGTGGCTCCCTGCTAGGAATCCAAGAACTCTCCAAATAAAATATATGGAAGAAAGGGGAAGTCAATCATAAAGAATAGAAGTTAGAAGGTCAGAATTGTAGTGCCCATTAACAAAGGTTTAGAGAAAATAGAGCCTATCAAACTAACGGGATATCCTTATTGGATGAGATCAAAAGTTTGGTTGCAGCTAATAGTATTGATGTAATATATCTAAACTTCAGTAAGGGACATGATTTGATTAACACAATATTTTTACTAAAAAAAACTAGAATGATACAAAATAAACACTGCATACATTAAATAGATTAAAAACTCTGATAGTAAATGGGGAACCATGAACGAGTGGATTTATTTCTAGCAGGTTCCTGCAGGGATTGTTTCTTGGCCCTGTGCTATTTAACATTCTTATCCATGACTTAGAAGAGAGTACAAAATCATCACTGATAAAGTTTACAGTTGCCACAAAGATTGGGGTTGGTGGTAATTAATGAAATGTCAGTAGATTCAGGCTCCATCACTGAGAGTCTGGGAAGTTGTCCCAGCACTGGCTGGAGGGTTATTTCCTGTTCCACAAAGAGGGGAAGTTCCATTCCCAACTCCTGTGCCTTGAAATTAGGACCTATCTGACACTACACCCCCATATTCATCATAGTGGTATGATTATAATATGATTAGGACATAATTATGATCTATTTTGTAGAAGATGCATCATGTGTGGTGTCACTGGAAAAGTTCTGATTTGCTGAATATGATTATCCTATTTGTGTGCACATATCATGTTCGTATCTGAAGTTATGGATATTGACTCTGGATCTGTATTTTTCCACAAACTGGACTAGGAACTGAGTTTGGAACAAAAGGTTCCCACCATATGGAAAAGCTACATAAGGTGGGGTGTGACATCATCTCTTGGCCTCATTCTCCACACAAGAGAACTTCTGGAAACACCTGAGAAACAAAAAACGGATGTGGGGGAAGTGCTGCTCCCAGGATCAAGAGATTTCTAGCTTGTGTATGGAAACTTGGGGGACTGCTTGTACCATCAGTCAGGGTGAGAAATTGCTAATTCAAATTCTATCCATCTAGTATGTTAGGCTTAGTCTGAGTTTTGGTTATTTGCTAAATAATCTGCTTTGATCTGTTTGTTATCACTTATAATCACTTAATCTATCTTTCTGCAGTTAATAAACTTGTTTGATGCTTTATCTTAACCAGCGTATTTTGAGTGAAGTGTCTGGGGAAAATCTCAGCTTGTTTTGCACATCTGTCCCATATCGAGGGGAAGGGGAACTACATTAATGAGCTTGCATTATAGAGATCCCTGTGCACTATAAGATTGTATCATTCTGGATTTATACTACAGCAAGTGTGCAAGGTTGGGGAGTGGGAAATTGGCTCTTGTCTTCTATCTGTCCTTGAGTGGCTTAGGTAACGCACTCAGGTAGCTTAGTGTGCTGCATGGCGCCACCTGCTGTTGTGTTGGGTGATAACAGGCCCTGGAGAGGCTGGCGATATCTCCAGCAAAGCAGTGTGAGAAGGGCCAGCCCAGCGTGAGGGTTAGAGGACACAGCAGTTCCCAGAAGCTCCACAAACTGCCTCCTGGGGGTGACAACCCATCACGCCCTACACTACACAAGTCTCAGCAGCTTTGTCACATGCTGTCCCCTCCCTTTCTCCACCCGAGATATTTCCTGCTTCCCACCACCTCTAGCAATTCCCACCCTCTTATGCATTTACTGCTCCTCAACCTCCAAGCAGAGCCCGCCACCCTGATAATCTCTTACCTGAGCCAGCTCCATTGCAGCCATTCCCTTGCCCCTGGGAGGACGAGATGATCTGCAGCGAAACATGGATGTTATTCTCTGGCCTGCCGGGGTGAAAAGGGCAAGGTGTGAGAATTCAGACTAGGCTTTTGTCCATTCCCCAAGCCGATTCCCCCCAGCTTTTCCCCTGCTAATGCACATTCTAGGTTCTAGCACACTGTGAAGCACAGAGTGACCTTATTCCAGTACAGGCCTAGCTCCCTCCCACCAGGGTGTAACCCTCTGACACATGGGGAAACCCTCCCAATAACAGTCTTTCTCTTACACGTATCAAGTTTGCGGACAACACCAAGCTGGGAGGGGTTGTAAGTGCTTTGGAGGATTGGATTAAAATTCAAAATGATCTGGACAAACGGGAGAAATGATCTGAAGTAAATAGGATCAAATTCAGTAGAGACAAGTGCAAAGTACTCCACGTTGGAAGGAACAATCGGAGGCCAGAGAAGAGCAGAAACAAAGGAGTCACTTTGGGGGATTCTCCCTGTCATTGTCCCCAAGGCAGCTGTCTCAGCTTTACAAAGGTGTTTCATGTTCCAGCCTTTATACAGTCTCTCCTGGGAGTGCCCCTTTCATGGACTGGGCCTAGTTTTAGTTTTTGGTAGTTAACAATCTTGGTTTATTGTTCATCTAACCAGTATGTGTGGATTGAAGTATGTTGGAAACTCTGTTTGGGATAACAAGCTGGTGCATGTCATTTTCCACTGATGAAATGACAGACTTCATATGAGCTTGGGTCGTTCAGTAGCGTGCTGGACAGTGCAAGATGCACATTTCTGGGGGAAAGTTGGGCACTTGAGAATTTGCTGGTTTTCTCCTGAGGTGTAATTCATGAGTGGCTGTCTAGCAGCAATCAATACTGTGTAGCTGGGAGTGAGTTACATGCTGCAGACTGTGTGTTAATTGACCAAGAGGGGCTGTTCTCGCGGGAAAAGAGTGGAAAAAGGCACCCCATGCTGGAGGACTGAGGGGACAGCTATTTAACAGTCCAGATTGTACTCTGGGTAACATCATAGACACTCATTATGACAGAGCCTCTTACAACACAGAGAAAGTAAATCCATGTCCCAGAAATCGAAGACTCCAGATAGATGGCAAGTGTCCCTGGCACTGCTTCTTGCTGACAGAGAGGTTCAGAGACAGTGAGAGAATCCTGGGAAAGCTGGGAACAGGAAGCATGGGCTGGCGGGGTTCGGTGGAGAAAGGGAACAGGAAGGGCAGGGATATTACTGAATCCAGGATCTCAGCAGTACTAGATGACAGGATAGCACATAGTGCAGCCCATTGGAAAACACAATCCCAACTATACATACAAAATGATGGGGTCTAAATTAGTTGTTTCCACTCAAGAGATGGATCTTGGAGTCATTGTGGATAGTTCTCTGAAAACATCCACTCAATGTGCAGCAGCAGTGAAAAAAAGTGAACAATGTAGGAAATAATTAAGAAAGTGATAGATATCACAAAATATCTCATAGATCATATTTGTAAAAACAGCAAAGAAATCCATGATACACCCACATCTTGAATTCTGCATGCACATGTCACCCCATCTCAAAAATAGATATATTGGAATTGGAAAAGGTTCAGAAAAGGGCAACAAAAATGATTGGGGGTATGGGACAGTTATGCCAGACCTAACCCCCAGTTTCACTTGAGCAATCAGGAGATATTTGACACTGTGCAGTACGGCTCTTGTGCTCTGTTCCCAAAGTGTTCTGCAGCAGAGGAGGGTCTCTGGTATTATGTGTGTCACTGGCCTATTGGGGTGATGCTGAAACAGGACAGGGTACAGATGGCATTGTGGGGGTGGCGTGAACCTTCACTCTTCATTTCCCCTTCCAAGAACAGAAGGGACAGGAACCCTTACCCAGCGAGGTCACAGTCTCATAGTTCTCCTGCATGACATCCCAGTAGAGGGCTCTCTGAATGGGGTCCAGCAGAGCCCACTCTTCCCTGGTGAAATACATAGCCATCTCCTTGAAGGTGACCAGCCCCTGAAAGTGTAAGAGTCCAACACTAAGGACTTGCTGCCCCACTCACAGCCCCACTGTTTGTGGCAGAGAAGAGTGAATCAAATGGAAGCTCTGGGTGGATCATAGTCAGGAGAGTCCCACCTCGACCTGGCTCAGAGTATCCAGCAAATGCCATGGTGAGGGGATGAAGATAGAGCCCCTTATCACTCCCAGCATATCCATCACCCCCCTACTAGCCACTGACTGATACAGGAGATGGAGCTCCTAGCAGGGTCCAGGGAGAGCTCGCTGCTAGGATGCCCAACACCCTCCTCATTGTGAGGAGCGGGATATGAAGGGAGAGGCAGCTCCAATAAGCCTAACTCATGGGTGTCCCCTTTATATCTCACAGCAGCTGATGGTTAATGAGGTCAGGCTCCAGCACTAGGAGTCTGGTCAGTTTGACTAGCTCCATGTAGGTGGGTTATTTTCTCTCTTCACAAATTAGGGCATTTCCACCTCCAAACCTCCTGGGTCTGTTCCTAGAATCTAGGCCACTTAGTAAATAACTCCCAGCAGGTCTGCCACACCCTGGCCTCCTCCTTTCCCCACGCTGTGAATTTCCTGCCCCGCTCCAACCTCCAAACCAGACTCTGCAAACCTTCCCACCTCTGGTGTATTTGCTCTCCCTTTCCTCCAGCAGGAACCCACCAGCAACCCCCCGATAATCTCTACCTGGACTGACTCCACTGCAGCCATTTCTCTTCCCTGTCCCACGCCAGGCTGGGATGAGCTGGAGCAAAACATTCTGCAGCCTGTCTGGGGGAGAAGGGCAGTTGTGGGCGTTTCACAACCGGTTTTAGTTAATTTCACATCACAATTCCCCCAGGCCTATTCCCTGCAGACAGACACCCTAGATTCTGTCATGCTGGGAAATGCTCAATCTGTTTATTACAATTTAGACCTGGCCCCTCCTGCCAGGCTAAGTCCACAGACACATTTTTAACCTCCCTTCTCCCTCCCCTCACCCCTTCTCTGAACACAAGTCTAGAAAAGAGCAGAACGAAAGGAGTCACTGTGGGGGATTCCCTCAGACACTGACCCCATGGCAGCCACACCCCAGCAGGGGGAATATGGAGTCAGGAACTGGCTTTTGCTCTGTCTGATCCTTGTTTTGTTCACTGGAAGGTGGTTCTGCCCCAGGATGCAGCAATACATGTGTCTGGGTGGACTAGAGAGCTTGAAATCTCTCCCCCACATTCATTTTTCCCACTGCCCCTTTCAGTCTCTCCTTCCTCTGTCCTCTCTCCCTGCCCCTCTGGCTGGGACAGTCCCATTCCTGGGGGCTTTGCTCTCCCATGGCTGGATTTCCTCCTGGCAACCGCTAATGGGAGGAGAAATGAGGTGGTGTTGTTTGTGCAGAGTCACTTTCTTGCCAGACCCTAGGACATTCCCTGAGGTCTTTCAGTTACCTGGAGTCTCTGGCTCAGAATTTAGTAGTAACAGGGCCCAGGACTGCCCTAGGGGGCTAGGACCAGCTGCAGAAAGTCATCCCCTGGGCCGGGCAGAGAAGAAACTTTAATTAAGGTCACTTCCCAGCACAGAGCCCCACTGGGGGAGCAGCAGCTGCCAAGCCTGCTCTCCCAGATCACAATGGAGGCTGCAGCATCTGACCCAGGAAGCTGAACCCCAATATCCTGAGCAGAGAGGGACAGAGTGTATGAACAGCTTCCCTCCTTTAGCTCTCTGGGGAGAGCAGCTAATGGGAGCCCCTCCTCACAGGGAGAATGGCTGATCTCATTTGACCCACTGTCCATCTGGAATCACTCCTTGTCTTTCCATACAGTGACTCTGGATTAACAACGGTCTCAATGACACCGGATTTCAGAAAGAATGAGTTCAGAACGCTGTGGAAAAGACCACCGTGTGGCAGTGCTGACTCCCTTCCCACCTCCCTCACCCCCGCAGATCTAGGACAAGGACTGGGGGCAAAAATTTTCCAAACGGAACCGAAAGTTCCTGCAGTTTTCAAAAGAAGAGAAAAGTAAATTCTGTGATTTCACACTAACAGTGTTTGCTAAGTGGACAGAAAGTTATCACAGTGACAGGGCACGTGACTGGGGAATGTATTTGGTGACCTGGTGACTAGGAGCGAGGACTCTGTCACAAGTTGACCAGAGAGAAGGATCATGGTTAGCAGCAGCCCCCAGACACCCCCTAGTACCCAGAGCCCAGACCCCCCAGCAAGGGGCCCCAGACACCCCCCAGCCAGGATCCCATCAGATATTCTCTGGGACGCAGTCCCCAGAGTCCCTGGCCAGGGACCCCAGATACCCCTCAAAGCCCCACCGGCCAGAGAACCCCCACCACACCATGACTTCCAGGTTGGGAATCCCAAAGGGTTCCCCCCACCAAGAGCCCCCAGCAGCCAGGGACCCCCTCAAGGGACCCCCCCCCCACTGGGAACTCAGTCCCTCACTGCCTGCCTAGGAACTTCCCCACCCTCCAGAACAATCTACCCTGACATTTGCCTGAGACCCTCTCCTCTGTCTAGTGTGACCACCTGATGCTTTACAGTGCGACCCATCACTCTGCTTCCCTGGCATGCCCTCACCTAGTGCCAGGGATCACCTCCCCCAACTATGTGCACTGGGCATGGCAACAAAACCAGCAACCAGCGGGGGAAGCACAGACAGAGCCCCTGGCACAGAACCAGGTTCCCTCTAACCCTCTGTCCCGCCTCCCCAAGAGACACCCACCCCCACTGTTCTGCAGCCACCAGGCCCCCAGCAATACCCACCTCCAGGACCCATAGCCTCAGGGATGGGCACATCAGAACCACCACCCCCGAAAACCCCAAACCTCCACAACCCACTAACCTGACTAGGGTACCCCCTGCCCAGCCACCCAGAGGCCTCCCCCTACCACAATGCCCCTTCAGCTGCAATCTCCCCACACAGACACCTTCCCTGTCCCTGCAAGTGTTACCTCAAAAAACAGACAGGAGGAGAAATATAAGGCCGGTAGAGATAGGGACACTAAGGAGTTTTTAAATACTAAGCGTAAGCAGGGTCTGAATGAGCTCCCCTCTCTCACCTAGTGAGGAGCTGGGGAAAGACTTCAGGAACACACCGTGTTTGCATAGACACACCTACTCTGCCTAGCTATGCAGCATGATGCGGCCGCTTCCCCAAAATGACCAGTTTGGGATGGTCTTTGGTTACAAATCACTTTAGGATTGAGTGGAATGAAATGTTATTCTCCTTCCTGTATGAGTGAAGGGCAGCAGAAAAGACCTAGTCCGTCCTGATGGAGGGGTAGGTGAGTGAGGAATAGCTTTTACTGGACTGCAGAGAAGTGATTGAGGACGTCACCCTAAACCAGTGGTCCCCAAACATTTCACACTGTGCCCTCTTAGCCATGACTAGCCTGACTTTGCATACCCTCTGGGTAAGGGGGAAGAGAGATTAGCTATCTTGGTACTTCTATTTCCAGGACTGGAAACAGGGAGAGGGGAGTCCCTCTGTTTAGATTCACGGAGCTTGCTTCTGTATATCTCTCCAGGAACCCAGGGAGGGAACACCTGGAGGGGAGGAGGGGGAAGGGAAATGGTTTATTCCCCTTTGTTGTGAGACTCAAGGCATCTGAGTCTGGAGGTCCCCAGGGGAAGGTTTTGGGGAGACCACAGTGAGCCAGGCACTGTATAAATCCCTGGCTGGTGGCAGCTTTACCAGGTCCAAGCTGGTAACTAAGCTTGGAGGTTTTCATGCTAACACCCATATTTTGGACGCCAAGGTCCAAATCTGGGAAAAAATGTTATGACACCCCTCCCCCCTGAGCCTCCATTACGAGCCACCCAGGCTACCACTGCTCAGTGTGTGGCCAGTCTCTGTGTTTTCTGCTGCTCGTTCTGGGGAGCCTGGCCAGCCTTAGGGGTGGTGCCCCCAGATAGCCGCCCAGGGCTCCCTGGGTCAAAGGGCACCGTGTGGCAGTGCAAAGGTGCTCACTGCTCTCCCCTGCCCCAATGCTCCTCCATGGGTCCATAGAGGTTTGAGGGGAGTAAGGAGCAACCCTATGTGCTCCATGCGTCCTGGTCACTTTTCCCACTTGGGCTGTGTTGTGAGGGGAGCATCAGAAGCTGCTGCTCTCTGCCCTCCCGCTATGCAGCCCGGCTGAGGAAAGTGACCTGGATGCAGGGAGCTCGGATGATCTCACTTCTTGCCCCCAC
The DNA here is from genome assembly GCF_025201925.1 of Gopherus flavomarginatus. Classification (NCBI taxonomy): domain Eukaryota; kingdom Metazoa; phylum Chordata; order Testudines; family Testudinidae; genus Gopherus; species Gopherus flavomarginatus. Next base: position 49,782,113 of record NC_066624.1, read on the forward strand.
ATTCCACAGCCCCTAGGGGTGCCCAGATGAGCAGCGTTCCAGGGAGGAGTGGGGGGCAGCAATGCCAGCTGCTCCATGCACACAGGTCAGTCTCCCCATGTGGGTGCAGGAGGGGGTGCAAGGGTTTCTGTGATGCCTATTCTATCAATATCGTCACTCAATACCAGGCACTCAAATTCACCAGTCTTAGTACTTAGATGTTTAGCGTTTGTATTTAAGCACTTCTAAAATGTGTCCCATTATAGCTGTCTGCTATTACATGATGTAATTGAGGGAGACTCTTTCATTTCACTGTTTCTCATCAGAACCTACCTGTACATTATCATCTTCCATCCTCTCCACCTTACTAGGCTATAGAGAATCCCTGTGAATAGTTCCTCTCCTAACGGATGTCTCTGTCTGAACCCTGTGCTCCTCAGCGCCTGTCGGCTTTCCCCAGCTCTGAAGCTGTATCTACACCGCGCACCTTACCACGGTGAAGCTGTGCCACTCTAACCATGCCATTGTAAGGTGCGCTGTGTTTCCGTCCTTATCGCTGAGAAAGAGCTTCCCCGGCAACAAAGCCAAACTACCTCCAATGAGGGGCAGGAGCTTTGTCACCGGGAGCACAGCTCCACCTATGATGCGCTGTTCACACTGCCGCTTTTCATGGCTCAAATTTTGGCGTTCGGGGAGTGTTTTTTCTCACCGCAGAGAGACAAAATTTTTAGCAACAAAAGCCGAAATTAAAAAAAACTCCTCTGCAACCTATTTAATTTTACCTTTATACAACCTTTATACTGCCTCCAGTTCTGGTATCCTCATTTGAAAAAGATGTTGTGAAATTGGAGCTAGGGCAGCAAAGAGCCACCAAATGTTGTGAGGGCTGGAGAAAAATGCCTTCCAGTGAGCTATTGAAAGAGCTCAACCTGTTTAGCTTATCAAAAGAAGATTGAAAGGTGATTTCATTGAAATGTTGAAGGGCGTTAATGGAGAGAAAAGATTGGGTATTTACGGGCTCTTGAATGGAGCAGAGAAAGGCATAACAAGACCCAATGGCTGGAAAGTGAAAAGAGACAAATTCATATTACAACTGAGGCACAATAGTCAACAGCGAGGATGATTCACCACAGGAGCAAGCTACCAAGGAAAGTGGTGGATTCACCATCTCCTGATGTCATTTAATGAAGACTAGATGCCTTTCTGGAATGTGTTTGCCCCCAAAGTAGCTGTTATGTCATACAGGAGGCCTGTGTTATGCAGGTTAGATGCTCTAATGGTGTCTTCTGACCACGAAGTCGACTAATTTCTGAAAAACTGAGTGTATTATTGGGAGCAGCGTCTGATGTTCTCCTGTCTAGCCGGCTTGCTGCCTAGAACGAACGCTCCTTGAGTGGGGTGATCCACAGGGAGTAGCTCAAACCTCCAGAGTGCCTCGCCAGGGGCAGGACATTAGCCCAGCAAGGGAGGGGTGTGGCAGTGACATCACAAAGGCCTTTTGCAGGACCTCAGGACTATTGGTCCAAGGTGGTTGGGGAGGTGGTGACCTCACAGAGAGATGCTGACATCAGCCAGGCAGGACAGGGGCGAGGGGCCAGGGAAACCTCAGAGACCTCTGTGGCTTTGCTTCAGCACGTTTCCTTCTCCAGGTCTCTCTTTGAGGACTGAGAGATTATTTGGGGCCATGGACGTGAGCGCCAGGAGGAACCTCTTTCGAGTTTCCTCCTTCCCTTGTAGTGATTTTACTAGAAAACAGCCGTCCCTGTTTAGAAGGTAAGAGCCTCCTGGAGGTTTGAAACCTGTTCAGTCTGATCTATCTGGTGACAAGTGAATTCTAGGCATGGAAACACGAGCTTAAGGAGGCAGAATTTTATTAGCGCACCTGGGATTTTGTCCCTTAGAATCGCTGGGGACATTAGGGTTTGTCCTTTTTGTTTCACCTCTTCCTCCATCCCTCCCTCCTCTTCTTCTCTTTCTCCTGTTCCCTTCCCAACAACAGGACGGAGGTGTGTGTGTGTGTGTTGCAGGGAAGTCCTCTGCAGCTCCCACTATGGAAGGTCCACCCAAAAATGTGGGACTGAAATAGTGCTCGGGCAGTGATCCCCACCGGTGACCTGGGCCATCCTTTGGGCTCTCTGGTGAGAAGCCTCAGCCTCCCGTCCTCAGTCTCTACCCTGATTGGTTGAGCAGGGGGTTATTGACAGGGAGGAGACTCAGGTCCTTGTTCTTCTCTTTTAAGATCAAGTAAATAAGTCAGAACCAGTTCTATCTTTGATTAATTTTGCTGCTTCTCTGCATTAATTGTCTCTGAGCAGTTGATGATTCCCTCTAACATTGCAGTTCTCCTCAAATACTTGCTGAATAATTACTGTCACTGTTGTTGGTCTGGAGCTCATCTGAGAGCACAGTATTCAGGTCATTCAATGTCTGAAATACAAGATCCGATGGTTTGTTTGAAAATCAGGGCTCTTCGGTCCTATTCCCAACACTGCCTCTGACGGGCTGTGTGACCTAAGACAAGTCAATTCTCCTTTCTCAGCCTTAACTTCTCCCTCTTTCAAGTAGGGATAATAATGATCCGCTCTTACCTACCTCATGGTGGGTGAAGGATGCGGATCCATTTGGGAGTGTCACTAGAAGTAGTGCATAATATGAAGTTTCGCATCATGTTTACTCAGAGCAGATTATGACATAATAGATTAGCTGAAATAGTCTATTTTATTTGTATTTTTTATTTTGAAATTGTTAATAGTAGCAACGACTTAGCTCAGATTGAAGCATCTTATCTAATGGTTGAGATGTAAGTGTCTCCTCTTTGTGTGCGAGGAGACAATTTAACACACTCTGACAAAGAGGAGATGCTTTTGTTTTGCAACAAAATATTTTTGCAAAGATCTTTCATTGCACTTGTTATGATTTTGAGAAACAAACTGGTTTAGTCTAAATGGGATTTTCGGACAGAAACGGTTTGAATGAAATTTTCCCACCATCTCGATTCCTGAGCTCTGGGGTGTTTTCATCTGTTAGAACAGGAGTCAGAACTGGTTGCTTCTCTTTCTGGCTCTGCCATCGCCTTGTTGTGTAGGCCTTGGGTAGGTCACTTCCCTTCTCCCATCTGTCCAATCGGAACAGGAACAGTTCTCGAACTATGGGCAGTTTAGAGCCCAAGTGAGATAAGGGGTATTAAAGTCCTCTGTGAAGGAAAAAGGGGAGTTTCACAGTGTTTAGCACCAAGGAATTCTAAAGTTTGCTAAAATGTCTAGTCTGTGGAAACAAGAAATGGTCGGGGCCAAACTTATTAACCACTGCCTTTTTAAAGCCCATTCAAAGATGTGAGTCCCTATCTTTTAGGTACCTGTGGTTCTTTGCCAGCAGCAGAGAAGAGGTTCCTGCCTCCGTTTTTGTGGCCTTAACAAACCAGGTGTTGTGCCCCAGTTCTCATCTGAGACTCCTGAAAAAGAACATCTTCCCATCCATGAACAAGACAGGACCTATCTTTCAAAGGGCAACAAAAAGACCTCTGGGACTTACAGATTAGCTAGCCTGACTGCCATAGCTGGAGAGATCCTGCAATACATTCTTAAACACTCAGTTTGTCAGCAGCACCTACAGGATGATTTGGTTCTTATGACTATTGAGCGTGGAATTGTCAAGAACAAATCATTCCAAATCAATCCTCTTTCCTTCTTTGGCAGGGTTCTGGGCCTGGTAGAGGTGAGTAAACAATAGATGGGATCTAGCTTGGTGTTACTAAGGCTTTTGACACAGTCCCATAGGACATTCTCAGAAGCAAACGAGGGAAATGCAGTCCAGCTGCAATCAGTGTAATGTGGGTGCAGAGCTGGTTGAAAGCCAAGACTTCAGGAGCCCTTCTCCATGTTTAGCTGCCCAACGGGGAGGGTGAACCTAGTGGGTCTGGCAGGGATAAGTCCGGTGTCAGGTACTATTCTATATTTTCATGAATGATTTGGAAAATGGAGTGGAGAGCATGCTCCTAAAGTTTACAACTGACACCAAGCACTTTGGAGCACAGGACTGAAATTCAAAACACCCTTAACAAATTGGAGCCTTGGTCTTCTTGAGCCAAACTCCATGGTTAGGGCTCTCTCTCTACACTGGGCTGAAGTGAAACCCCAGAGCCAAGCACTCCTCCTGGGCAGTGAGCTCCGACCTTGATTGGTCAGATGCTGCTTAGCACTGTCAGAGCAGCTTTTGCTGGGAAATTCTCCCAGCACTTTCCAATAGCGGTAAGGTATGAAATCCCCATTTGACTGCTGGGGACAGAGCCCGAGAGTGGGGAGCAACTTGCCCAAAGTCCCCAGGAAAAGGAAAACAACCAGCAGAGGAACCAATAGGAAACCCAGCAATGGAATTCAGGAGTCCTGTGGGTGTGCTGTGGTGACCAGATGTCCCAATTTAATAGGGACAGTCCGAATTTTGGGGTCTTATCTAGGATCCTATTACCCCCCACGCCATCCCGATTTTTCACACTTGCTGTCTGGTCATCCTAGGGTGTGCACATGTGTGGGTCCCAGCTGCTCCCTGCCCCCCTCATTGAAGCAGATGTGCATGGTTACTGCCCTGGGAAGTGCAGGGCACCAGTGGATGTGGGGTTGGCTGGAGGTAGGGTCTGGCTTCAGGCAGGGCAAGGGCTGCGTGGCTGGTTGGCTTCAGGCAGGGGGGTGCATCAGGGGTTGGCTGGAGACAGGGCAGGGAGGATGCGGCTGGTGCAGGCAAAGCAGAAGGTGCAGGGCTGGCTGGAGACAGAGGCTGACTGCCGGCAGGGCAGGGCAGGGGGTGCAGGGCTGGCTGCAGGCAGGGCATGGGGCAGGGCCGGTGCAAGGAAGTTTCATGCCCTCAGGCGAAACTTCCACCTTGCACCCTCCCCCCCCGCAGCCCTGCCCTGAGGCACCCCACCCGTGGCAGCTCCCCCCTCCACCCTGAGGCTCCCCTCTTGTGGAAACTCTCCTGCTCTGCCCTGCGGCACCCCCCTCGCCCGAGCTCACCCCTGCTCCGAGCACGAGCACCCCGAGCACGCCGTGGCCGCTTCACTTCTCCCACCTCCAAGGCTTGCGGCGCCTAAGCCTGCCAGGCTGTCAAGCACCCTCCTCTGAGCCAAAGCAGCCCTGACAGATGACAATAGAGGCACCTTAACCCCTGAGTTCCTTCAATATGTCCCCCTCGGGGGTCCAGCTCCGATCACCAGATACTCGGGGTATGTCTATACCACCTGCCGAATCGGTGGGCAGCGATTGATCCAGCGGGGGTCGATATATCGCGTCTAGTGTAGATGTAATACATTGAGTGCTCTCCCCTCGCCTGCTGTACTCCAGCTCGGTGAGAGGCGCAGGCAGAGTCTACGGGGAGCTGCAGCAGTCAACTCACCGTGATTGTGACATTATAAGTATAATCTAATATCTCATTGAAAGGTGACAGGGCCAGAAAGAGTTAATTAACTCACCTCACCGACTGACCTGACCCGTGGGTGAACCTTAAAAACTGGTTAACAAGATATGTAAATGAACAGAGCTTTGAAATGCAAGTCTGCAGTGTTAGAGGTAGAAGGGGAGGTGTTTGCTCAGGTCTTGTGATGTAGGCAAACAAGTCTTGTCTATTGCTATAGTTTTAATTCAAAGAGCAAAAAAAGAATATTAACATTTATGATGATACTTGAGTGAAATAGTATTATTGTCTGTGTCTCTTTGAAGGTTGTGGTAATCTGTATCTGAACTGTTTAATGAATAAATTACTCTGTACTAATTGCCAGGATGCTTGGAAGGAGAGTTAAGCCTTTTATTTTCTCAGGCTGAAAGGCTGCTGGAAATGTTTAAGAACCTGGTACACGATCCTTCTTCATCTCAGATCTGCTTTGGGTTTCAAGAGGGGGAAACCTTAAGCCACAAGGATTGAGATCCCCAGTCATTGACTGGAGCCACCCTGAATATGGACATTGGATTATAACCTATGGACTATTTCTAAAAGGACTTTTGGCAACTACAAGCTCATCTCTACTTTGTATCTGAACCTCAAAAATTGAATTCAAGTCTATATGTCTATTAATCTTTTAACCAACACTCACTCTCTCTCTTTTCTTTTCTAATACATTTTAGCTTAGTTAATAAGAATTGGCTATAGCATGTATTTTAGGGAAAATCTAAGTTATAATTGAACCTGATTATGTGGCTGATCCTTTGGGATCGGAAGAATCTTTTCTTTTATATGATGAAGTAAGATTTTCAGGAATCATCATCATATCTAATAAGTGTGTCTGGACGGAGGCCTGAGGCTGGGTACTTTAAGGGAACTGCGTGGTTTAAACTTCTAAGTAACCAGTGAGGTACTACAGAAGCTGTTTTGTGCTGGCTTGGTAAATCTAAGTATTGAAATAACCAGCAGCGTTTGGGATTTGTCTGCCCTGTTTTGTTTGCAATTCACTCTGATTGAGTGAGCTGAGCTGGCTCCCACGGGCAGCACCGTCACACCTACAGCCAGGCTGCAGAGGTCCGGGGGATCTTAGGGGCCTTGGGGTGCACAGATACCTATGTCCAGGCCATAGCGGTCCCTGGGGGGCTTAGAGAGTTTGAGGGGGACACAGATACCAATCTCCATGCTCTAGGGGTCCCATGGGGGCTTAGAGAGTTCCTGGGGGGCACATATTCCAACATCCAGGCTGTAGGGTTACCAGGGGGGCTTAGGGGGTTAGTGGGGGGCAAAGATACCTACGTCCAGGCTGGAGGCATCCTGGGAGTCTTAGGGGATTTGTGGGGGCCAAAGACACCTATGATGTCCAGGCTGTAGGGGTACCAGTGGGTTTTAGGGGTTCGAGTGGGCACAGATACATATGTCCAGGCTGTATCATTCCCAGGGGGGGTTAGAGGTTTCGTGAGGGGCACAGATATCTACGTCCAGATTGTAGATGTCCTGGGAGGGGGGGTTAGGGGGGTTGTGGGAGTGCAAATACCTATGTCCAGGCTGTAGGGGTTCCTGGGGGCTTAGAGGGTTTCTGAGGGGCACATATACCTACGTACACACTGGAGTGTCGCAAGGGGCTTATGGAGTCTATATGGGGTACAGATACCAATGTTCTGGCTGTATAGGTCCCTCGGGGGCTTAGTGGGTTTGTGGGGGGCACAGATACCTAAGTTCAGGCTGGAGGGATCTCTGATTGTCTTAGGTGTTTGGTGGGAGGCACAGATACCTACGTCCAGGCTGCAGGGGTCTCGGAGGGGCTTAGGGTCTGTCACGGAGTGTCGGGGAGTCCGGTCCTGCACCCCTCTTCCTGGGACTCAGAGTGACTCTCAGCCAGCCAGTAAAACAGAAGGTTTATTGGACAACAGGAGCGAAGGATACAGCAGAGCTTGGAGGCACAAGCAGGACCCCACAATCAAGTCCTTCTAGGGGTTCGGGAAACTTTTTTTCCCAGTTTGGGAATCCCTGAATTCCAACCACCCAGACCAAAACCGAAAGTGAACTAACCCAACTCCCTCCAGTTTGCCATTTCCTGTGTCCAGCTTCCCGGGCAAAGGTGCTGACCCCTCCCCCCGCCTAGCTCAGGTTACAGGCTGAGCACGTGTCCGGTCCTAAAGTCACCCCCTGCTCTCCCATCCCCCCACACAGACAGTCCTACTCCATCACAGTAATGTACAGAGCATTTCCCGCATGGAGCAACATTGACACCTTGTGACCACACCAGGTAATGGACAGAGCATTTCCTGCATGGAGCAACAGTGACACCATGTGGACATGCAGAGAAATGCACAGAGCATTTCCTGGATGGAGCAACAGTGATTCCATGTGGCCACGCAGGGTAATGCACAGAGCATTTCTCTAATAGAGGAACAGTGACAACATGTGGCCATGCAGGGTAATGCACAGAGCATCACGCCTATGTAGAGGCTGTAGAGATCCCTGTGGGGCTTAGGGGTGGTGGGGGGCACAGATAGCTACGTCCAGGCTGGAGACATTCTGGTGGGCATTAGGGGCTTCATGAGGGGCACAAATATCTACGTCAGGGCTGGAGAGGTCCCTGGATGGCTTAGGGGTTTGTGGTGAGCATAGATACATACGTGCAGGCTTTAGTGGTCCCTGGGTGTTTAAGGAGTTGGTAAGGGTCACAGAAACCTACGTATGGTCTGGAGGGGTCCCTGGGGGACTTAAGAGTTTGTGGTTGTGCAGATACCTACTTACCGGTTGGAGGGGGCCCTGGGGAGCTTAGGGGGTTTGTGTGGCCTACACATAGCTATAACCAGGCTGGTGGGGTCCCTAAGGGTCTTAGAAGGCTGGTGGGGGGCAGAGATACCTATGTAGGGACTGGAGAAGTCCTGGGGAGGCCTTTGGGGGTTCCTGGAAGTCACAAATATCTACGTCCAGGTTGGAGGTGTTCTGGGGGTATTAGGGAGATGTGCGGGGGCACAGATACCTATATCGAGGCTGTAGGGGTCCTGGGGTTGCTTTGGGGAATTTTGGGGTACAGATACCTACTTCCATGCTGTAGGGGTCGCTGGGAGGATCAGTGGGTTCGTGAGGGTGCACAGATATACGTCCGGTCTATAGGGAACCTGGGGGGGGCTTAGGGGTTTGTAAGGGGCACAGATGCATTCATCCAGGCAAGAGGGGTCCTAGGGACCTTAGGGGGTTCATGCTGGGCACAGATACCTGCGTCTAGGCTGGAGGGGTTTTGGGGGTCTTAGGAGGGTTGTGTGTTCACAGATACCTATGTCGATGCTGGAGGGGTCCTGTCATGTTTTAGCGGATTCGTGGGGTCAGAGATACCTACATCTAGGCTGGAGGGGTTCCGGGGGGATTAGGTGTGTTTGGGGGGGGAACAGATACCTACATCCTGATGGTAGGTGGCCCTGGGTAGCTTAGGCGGTTTTTGTCGGTCACAGATACAAACATCCATGCTGTAGGGGTCCCTAGGGACTTTGTGGGGCTCTAGGGGTCACAGATACCTACCTACAATCTGGAAGGTTCCTGTGGGTATTAAGAGGTGTGTGGGGCATACAGATGCCTACATCTGGGCTTGTGGGTTCCCTGGGGGGCTTAGAGGTTTGTGGAGAGCACAGATACCATTATCCAGGCTAGATGGGTTCTGGTGGGATTAGGGGGTTGTGGGGGGCACAGATACCTATGTAAGCAGAAGCAGGATGAACTCTACCCTCACATCTGGTGGTGAATTATGGCAAGTGTGGAAAAGGATTTCAGGGTCTGATCATGTTTGCATAGACACACCCACTGTGCGTGACACGGCAACGGCAGCCTGGGATGGTTACTTTGGCAGCTATGGTATCCCCAGTTTATTTGTTGTTGGGGTGTGAGATGTGGAGTGTTGTCACCCTGATTGTGTGGATGAGGAACTGTGAAACAGCTTTAAGACAGGGATTCTCACCATCAGCTGAGTGGCACTCACTAGACAAGGGAGTGGGCTCCTTGGATGAGCCAGAAACACCAATTACATCTTTTTTTTTTGGCAACCAGCTGAAGGGGTCCCTGGGGATTTGAGGGGGTTCCTGGGGGGCACAGAGATCTACGTCCAGGCTGTAGGGGTCCCTGGGGGGCTCAGGGGTTTGGTGGGGGGCACAGATACCTACGTCCCAGCTGCAGGGGTCTCAGAGGGGCTTAGGGGGTGTCATGGAGTGTGGTGGAATCTGGCCCTGCACCCCTCTTCCAGGGACACACAGTGACTCAGCCAGCCAGTAAAACAGAGGGTTGTTTTGGCCAAAAGGAACGAAGGATACAGCAGGGCTTTGGGACACAACCAGGACCCGTCAGTCGAGTCCTTCTGGGGGTTCAGTAAGCTTAGTTCCCAGTTTGGGATTCTCTGAATTCCAACTACCCAGCTCCAAACCAAAACTGAATTTACTCCCTCCAGCCGACCCCTTCCTGTGTCCAGCTTCCCGGGCAAAGGTGTTCACTCTCTCAGCCCTGCGTAGCTCGAGTTACAGGCTTAGGTCCTGTCCCTCATCTAAAGTCACCCCCTGCTCTCCCATCCCCCACACAGATAGTTTCCACTCCATCACAGTAATGCCCAGAGCATTTCGTGCATGGAGCAACAGTAAAACTGTGTGGCCATGCAGGGTAATGCCCAGAGCATTTCCCCCGTGGAGCAACAGTGACACCATGTGGCCACACAGGGTAATACACAGAGCATTTCCCCCGTGGAGCAACAGTGACACCGTGTGGCCACGCAGGGTAATACACAGAGCATTTCCTGCATGGAGCAACAGTGACACCATGTGGCCACACAGGGTAATGCACAGAGCATTTCCTGCATGGAGCAACAGTGGCACCGTGTGGCCACGCAGGGTAATGCACAGAGCATTACCTGCATGGAGCAAGGGCATGTGTCACGCAGGTATGCACAGAGCATTTCTGTGGCCAGTGCACCATGTGCCAGGGTAATGCACAGAGCATCGCACCTACGTAGAGGCTGTAGAGATCCCTCGAGGGCTTACGGGGGTTCGTAGGGTCACAGATACCTACATCCAGTATGGGCGGGACCCTGGGAGATTTAGGGGGGTTGTGAGGGGCATAGGTACTTGCGTCCAGGCTGTAGAGGTCCTGGTGGGGATTAAAGGCTTCCTGGAGGACAGTAATATCTACGTCCAGGCTGAAGAGGTCCCTGGATGCTTAGGGGGTTGTGGTGAGCACAGTGATCCCTGGGGGTATAGGGACTTGGTGAGGGGCACAGATACCTATGTATGTCCTGGAGGGGTCCCTGGGGGGGGCTTAGTGGTACTGTAGGAGACACAGATTCCTACGTCCAGGCTATAGGCATTCTGTGGGGGCTTAGGGCTTTGGGGGGGCACAGATACCTACATCCAGGCTGGAGGGGTCCTGGGGGGCTTAGGTGGTTTGTGGGGAGGGGCACAGCTATGTACATCCAGGCTGGAGAGGTTCCGGAGAGGATTAGGGGTTTTTGCGGATGGCAGAGATACCTATCTCCATACTCTAGGGGTCCCCGGGGGCTTAGGGTTTTTTGGGAGGCACAGATATGTATGTCCAGGTTGGAGTGGTTCCTGGGGGGTTTAGGGAGTTCCTGGGGGGCACAGATACCTAGGTCCATGTTGTAGGGTTCCCTGGGTGGATTAGGGGTTTTCTGGGTGGCAGAGATACCTACGTCTAGGCTGTAAGGGTCCCTGGGAGGCTTAGGGGGTTTGTGGGGGGCAGAGATACCTACTTCCAGGCAATAGGTCTTCCAGGGGGAATTAGTGTGTTGGGGGGGGCACAGATACCTAGGTTCAGGCTGGAGGGTTCCCGGGGGGGGGGCTTGCGCCGTTTGTGTTGGGCACAGATATCTGCATCCAGGCTGGAGTGGTCCCTGGGGGGGTTAAAGCGGTTTCTGGTGGGCACAGATAACTACCTCCAGGCTGGAGGGGTTTCTCGGCACTTAGAGGTTGTGGGGGGCACAGATACTTCCATCCAGGCTGGAGGGTCCCTGGGGGGCTTAGCGGGTTCATGTGGGGCACAGATACCTAAGTCCATGTAGGCATCTGTTCCCCCCTCAACCCCCAATCCCCTCGGGACCCCTAGACCCTGGACGTAGGTATCTGTGTCCGCCCTGATTCCCTAAGCACCCCCATTACCCCTCCAGCCTAGATGTAGGTATCTGTACCCCCACAGACCCCCTGGGACTCCTACAGCCTGGAGGTTCGTATCTGTGCCCCCCATGAAACCCCAACCCCCCCTGCCCCCTCCAGCCTGGACATAAGTATCTGTGCACCCCATGAACCCATAAGCACCTGTAGGGACGCCTACAGCATGGACTTAGGTATCTGGGGCCCCCCAAAACCCCCTAAGCCCACCAGGGACCACTACAGCCTAGAGATAAGTATCTGTGCCCCCTGAACCCCATAAGCCCCCCCTGGATCCCTCCAGCCTTGATTTAGGTATCTGTGCCCCCTACGAACCCGCTAAGCTCCCCAGGGACCCTCCAGCCTGGACGGAGGTATCTGTGCCCCCCCACAATCCCTAAGTGCCGAGACACCTCTCCAGCGTGGAGGTAGGTATCTTTGCCGAACACAAACTGCCTAAGCCCCCACCCAACGGGAACCCTCCAGCCTGGATCTAGGTATCTGTGCACCCCCAACACACTAATTCCCCCTGGAAGCCCTATTGCCTGGACTTAGGTATCGCTGCCCCCCACAAACCCCCTAAGCCTCCCAGGGACCAGTACAGCCTAGACGTATGTATCTGTACCCCTCAGAAAACCCCTAATCCACCCGGGGACCCCTACAGCATGGACCTAGGTATCTGTGCCCCCCAGGAACCCCCTAAACCCCCAGGAACCACTCCAACCTGGACATAGTTATCTGTGCCTCCCAAAAAAACCCTAAGCCCCCCAGGGACCCCTAGATCCTGGAGATAGGTATCTCTGCTGTCCACAAAAATTCCTTCTACTCCGTGGAACCTTTCCAGCCTGGATGTACATAGCTGTGCCCCCCAAAACCCCCCTAACCCCCCGGGACCCCTCCAGACTGGATGTAGGTATCTGTGCCCCCCCCAAAGCCCTAAGCCCCCTCAGAATGCCTATAGCCTGGACGTAGGTATCTGTGTCCCCTACAATACCACTAAGCCCCCCCATTGACCCCTCCAGTACAAACATAGATATCTGTGCCCCTCACCAAGTTCCTAAACCCCCAGGGATCACTGTGCTCACCACAACCTCTAAGCCGTCCAGGGACCTCTCCAGCCTGGACGTAGATATTGGTGTCCTCCAGGAAGCCCTTAATCCCCACCAGGACCTCTACACCCTGGACGCAAGTACCTATGACCCCCACAACCCCCCTAACTCCCCCAGAGTCCCGACCATCCTGGACGTAGGTATCTGTGACCCTACGAACCCCCTTAAGCCCCCCAGAATGCCTCCAGCCTGGACGTAGCTATCTGTACCTCCCATGACCCCTAAGCCCCCATGGATCTCTACAGCCTCTACGTAGGTGTGATGCTCTGTGCATTACCCTGAGTGGCCACACAGTGTCACTGTTGCTCCATGCAGGAAATGCTCTGGGCATTACCCTGCGTGGCCACATGGTGTCACTGTTGTTCCATGCGGGAAATGCTCTGGGCATTACTGTGATGGAGTGGGGACTGTCTGTGTGGGGGATGGGAGAGCAGGGGGTGACTTTAGGTGAGGGACAGGACCTAAGCCTGTAACTCGAGCTAGGCAGGGCTGAGAGAGTGAGCACCTTTGCCCGGGAAGCTGGACACAGGAAGGGGTCGGCTGGAGGGAGTTAGTTCAGTTTTGGTTTGGAGCTGGGTAGTTGGAATTCAGAGAATCCCAAACTGGGAACTAAGCTTCCTGTACCCCCAGAAGGACTCGAGGGAGTTAGTTCAGTTTTGGTTTAGAATTCCTTGGTGCAAAAACACCGTTAAACTCCCCTTTCTTCTTCACAGAGGGCTTCAACACCCCTTTTCTCACTCAGGCTCACAACTGCCCAGAATTCGAGAACTGTCCCGGTTCCCATTGGACAAATGGGAGGAGCCTGAGGTACAGAGAAGGGAGGTGACTTACCCAAGGGCCTACACAGCATGGCGGTGGCAGAGCCAGAAAGAGAAGCCGCCAGTCAGACTCCTGTTCTAACAGACAACAAATCCTTGCAGAGGCAGGGATAGAGCTCAGGAACTGAGATGGTGGGAAAATTTCATTCCAACCGTTTCTGTCCAAATATCCCATTCAGACTAAACCAGTTTGTTTCTCAGAATCATAACAAGTGAGATGGAAGTTCTTTGCAAAAAGATTTTGTTGCAAAACAAAAGCATCTCCTGTTTGTCACAGTGTGTTAAATTGTGTCATCACACACAAGGAGGAGACACTTAGATCTTGAAAATTAGATAAAATGCTTCAGTCTGAGCTAAGTCATTGCTGCTCTTAACAATTACAAAATAAAAAAATACAAATAAAAAGGACTGTTTCAGCTAATCTATTATGTCATAATCTACTCTGAGTAAACGTGATGGGACACCTCATATTATGCACTACTCTTAGTGACACTCTCCAATGGATCCCCATCCACCACCCACCATGAGGTAGGTAAGAGTGGATCATTATTATCCCTACTTGAAAGTACACCATGGCCGCTTCACTTCTCTTGCCTCCCCTAGACCCTGGACGTAGGTATCTGTGTCAGCCCTGATCCCTTAAGCACTCCCATTACCCCTTCAGCCTGGACGTAACTACCTATGACCCCCACGAACCCCCTAAGCCCCCAGGGATCCCTACAGCCTGGACACAGGTGTCTGAGCACCCCACAAACCCCCTAAGCTCCTCGGGACACATCCAACCTGGATGTATCTGAGCCCCCAGTGAACCGCCTAATCTCCTCGGGACACCGACAGCCTGTACCTAGGTATCTGTGCCCCCCACAAACCCCCTATAACCTCCAGGACCCATCCAGACTAGATGTAGGTATCTGTACCCCCACAGCCTCCCTGGGACTCCTACAGCCTGGAGGTTTATATCTGTGCCCCTCATGAAACGCCAACCCCCCCGTCACGTCCAGACTGGACATAAGTATCTGTGCACCTCACGAAACCATAAGCACCTGTAGGGACGCCTACAGCATGGACTTAGGTATCTGGGGCCCCCCAAACCGCCCTAAGCCCACCAGGGACCTATACAGCCAGAACATTGGTATCTGTACCCCATATAGACTCCATAAGCCCCTTGCAACACTCCAGTGTGTACGTAGGTATATGTGCCCGTCAGAAACCCTCTAAGCCCCCAGGAACCCCTACAGCCTGGACATAGGTATTTGCACTCCCACAACCCCCCTAACTCCCCCCTCCCGGGACATCTACAATCTGGACGTAGATATCTGTGCCCCTCACGAAACCTCTAACCCCCCCCGGGAACGATACAGCCTGGACATACGTATCTGTGCCCACTCGAACCCCTAAAACCCACTGGTACCCCTACAGCCTGGACATCATAGGTGTCTTTGGCCCCCACAAATCCCCTAAGACTCCCAGGATGCCTCTAGCCTGGACGTAGGTATCTTTGCCCCCCACTATCTCCCTAAGCCCCCCTGGTAACCCTACAGCCTGGATGTAGGAATATGTGCCCCCCAGGAACTCTCTAAGCCCCCATGGGACCCCTAGAGCATGGAGATTGGTATCTGTGTCCCCCCCAAACTCTCTAAGCCCCCCAGGGACCGCTATGGCCTGGACATAGGTATCTGTGCACCCCAAGGCCCCTAAGATCCCCCGGACCTCTGCAGCCTGGCTGTAGGTGTGACGGTGCTGCCCGTGGGAGCCAGCTCAGCTCACTCAATCAGAGTGAATTGCAAACAAAACAGGGCAGACAAATCCCAAACGCTGCTGGTTATTTCAATACTTAGATTTACCAAGCCAGAACAAAACAGCTTCTGTAGTACCTCACTGGTTACTTAGAAGTTTAAACCACGCAGTTCCCTTAAAGTACCCAGCCTCAGGCCTCCGTCCAGACACACTTATTAGATATGATGATGATTCCTGAAAATCTTACTTCATCATATAAAAGAAAAGATTCTTCCGATCCCAAAGGATCAGCCACATAATCAGGTTCAATTATAACTTAGATTTTCCCTAAAATACATGCTATAGCCAATTCTTATTAACTAAGCTAAAATGTATTAGAAAAGAAAAGAGAGAGAGTGAGTGTTGGTTAAAAGATTAATAGACATATAGACTTGAATTCAATTTTTGAGGTTCAGATACAAAGTAGAGATGAGCTTGTAGTTGCCAAAAGTCCTTTTAGAAATAGTCCATAGGTTATAATCCAATGTCCATATTCAGGGTGGCTCCAGTCAATGACTGGGGATCTCAATCCTTGTGGCTTAAGGTTTCCCCCTCTTGAAACCCAAAGCAGATCTGAGATGAAGAAGGATCGTGTCCCACATTCTTAAACATTTCCAGCAGCCTTTCAGCCTGAGAAAATAATAGGCTTAACTCTTCTTCCAAACATTCTGGCAATTAGTACATCCATCAAACAGTTCAGATACAGATTACCACAACCTTCAAAGAGACACAGACAATAATACTATTTCACTCAAGTATCATCATAAATGTTAATATTCTTTTTTTGCTCTTTGAATTAAAACTATAGCAATGGACAAGACTTGTTTGCTGACATCACAAGACCTGAGCAAGCACCTCCCCTTCTACCTCTAACACTGCAGACTTGCATTTCAAAGCTCTGTTCATTTACATATCTTGTTAATCAGTTTTTAAGGTTCACCCACGGGTCAGGTCAGTCGGTGAGGTGAGTTAATTAACTCTTTCTTGCCCTGTCAACTTTCAGTGAGATATTAGATTATACTTATAATGTCACAGTCTCGGTGAGTTGACTGCTGCAGCTCCCCGTAGACTCTGCCTGTGCCTCTCACCAAGCTGGAGTACAGCAGGTGAGGGGAGAGCACTCAATGTATTGCATCTACACTAGACGCGATATATCAACCCCCGCTGGATCAATCGCTGCCCACCGATTCGGCAGGTGGTATAGACATACCCCGAGTATCTGGTGATCGGAGCTGGACCCCCGAGGGGGACACATTGAAGGAACTCAGGGGTTAAGGTGCCTCTATTGTCAACTGTCAGGGCTGCTGTGGCTCAGAGGAGGGTGCTTGACTGCCTAGAAGGCTTAGGCGCCGCAAGCCTTGGAGGTGGGAGAAGTGAAGCGGCCACGGCGTGCTCGAGGTGCTCGTGCTCGGAGCAGGGGTGAGCTCGGGCGAGGGGGGTGCCGCAGGGCAAAGCAGGAGAGTTTCCACAAGAGGGGAGCCTCAGGGTGGAGGGGGGAGCTGCCACGGGTGGGGCGCCTCAGGGCAGGGGTGCGGGGGGGGGGGGAGGGTGCAGGGTGGAAGTTTCACCGAGGGCATGAAACTTCCTCGCTCCGGCCCTGCCCCATGCCCTGCCTGCAGCCAGCCCTGCACCCCCTGCCCTGCCCTGCCGGCAGTCAGCCTCTGTCTCCAGCCAGCCCTGCACCTTCTGCTTTGAGTGCACCACCCGCATCCTCCCTGCCCTGTCTCCAGCCAACCCCTGATGCACCCCCCTGCCTGAAGCCAGCCAGCCACGCAGCCCTTGCCCTGCCTGAAGCCAGACCCTACCTCCAGCCAACCCCACATCCACTGGTGCTCTCCACTTCCCAGGGCAGTAGCTCTGCACATCTGCTTCAATGAGGGGGGCAGAGAGCAGCTGGGACCCACACATGTGCACACCCTCGGGTGACCAGACAGCAAGTGTGAAAAATCGGGACGGGGGGGGGTAATAGGATCCTAGATAAGACCCCAAAATTCGGACTGTCCCTATAGAATTGGGACATCTGGTCACCACAGCACACCCCCAGGACTCCTGAGTTCCATTGCTGGGTTTCCTATTGGTTCCTCTGCTGGTTGCTTTCCTTTTCCTGAGGACTTTGGTAAGCTGCTCCCCACTCTCGGGCTCTGTCCCCAGCAGTCAAATGGGGATTTCATACCTTCCCGCTATTGGAAAGTGCTGGGAGAATCTCATAGCAAAAGCTGCTCTGACAGTGCTAAGCAGCATCTGACCAATCAAGGTCAGAGCTCACTGCCCAGGAGGAGTGCTTGGCTCTGGGGTTTCACTTCAGCCCAGTGTAGAGAGAGAGCCCTAACCATGGAGTCTGGCTCAAGAAGGCCAAGTCTCCAATTTGTTAAGGGTGTTTTGAATTTCAATCCTGTGCTCCAAAGTGCTTGGTCTCAGTTGTAAACTTTAGGAGCATGCTCTCCACTCCATTTTCCAAATCATTCATGAAAATATAGAATAGTACCTGACACTGGACTGATCCCTGCCAGACCCACTAGGTTCACCCTCCCCGTTGAGCAGCTAAACATGGAGAAGGGCTCCTGGAGTCTTGGCTTTCGACCAGCTCTGCACCCACATTACACTGATTGCAGCTGGACTGCATTTCCCTCGTTTGCTTCTGAGAATGTCCTATGGGACTGTGTCAAAAGCCTTAGTAACACCAAGCTAGATCCCATCTATTGTTTACTCACCTCTACCAGGCCTAGAACCCTGCCAAAGAAGGAAAGAGGATTGATTTGGAATGATTTGTTCTTGACAATTCCACGCTCAATAGTCATAAGAACCATATCATCCTGTAGGTGCTGCTGACAAACTGAGTGTTTAAGAATGTATTTCAGGATCTCTCCAGCTATGGCAGTCAGGCTAGCTAATCTGTAAGTCCCAGAGGTCTTTTTGTTGCCCTTTGAAAGATAGGTCCTGTCTTGTTCATGGATGGGAAGATGTTCTTTTTCAGGGGTCTCAGACAAGAACTGGGGCACAACACCTGGTTTGTTAAGGCCACAAATACGGAGGCAGGAACCTCTTCTCTGCTGCTGGCAAAGAACCACAGGTACCTAAAGATAGGGACTCACATTTTTGAATGGGCTTTAAAAAGGCAGTGGTTAATAAGTTTGGCCCCGACCATTTCTTGTTTCCACAGACTAGACATTTTAGCAAACTTTAGAATTCCTTGGTGCTAAACACTGTGAAACTCCCCTTTCTCCTTCACAGAGGACTTTAATACCCCTTATCTGACTTGGGCTCTAAACTGCCCATAGTTCGAGAACTGTTCCTGTTCCGATTGGACAGATGGGAGAAGGGAAGTGACCTACCAAAGGCCTACACAACAAGGCGATGGCAGAGGCAGAAAGAGAAGCAACCAGTTCTGACTCCTGTTCTAACAGATGAAAACACCCCAGAGCCCAGGAATCGAGATGGTGGGAAAATTTCATTCAAACCGTTTCTGTCCGAAAATCCCATTTAGACTAAACCAGTTTGTTTCTCAAAATCATAACAAGTGGGATGAAAGATCTTTGCAAAAATATTTTGTTGCAAAACAAAAGCATCTCCTCTTTGTCAGAGTGTGTTAAATTGTCTCCTCGCACACAAAGAGGAGACACTTACATCTCAACTATTAGATAAGATGCTTCAATCTGAGCTAAGTCGTTGCTACTATTAACAATTTCAAAATAAATAAATACAAATAAAATAGACTATTTCAGCTAATCTATTATGTCATAATCTGCTCTGAGTAAACATGATGGGAAACTTCATATTATGCACTACTTCTAGTGACACTCCCAAATGGATCCGCATCCTTCACCCACCATGAGGTAGGTAAGAGCGGATCATTATTATCCCTACTTGAAAGAGGGAGAAGCTAAGGCTGAGAAAGGAGAATTGACTTGTCTTAGGTCACACAGCCCGTCAGAGGCAGTGTTGGGAATAGGACCGAAGAGCCCTGATTTTCAAACAAACCATCGGATCTTGAATTTCAGACATTGAATGACCTGAATACTGTGCTCTCAGATGAGCTCCAGACCAACAACAGTGACAGTAATTATTCAGCAAGTATTTGAGGAGAACTGCAATGTTAGAGGGAATCATCAACTGCTCAGAGACAATTAATGCAGAGAAGCAGCAAAATTAATCAAAGATAGAACTGGTTCTGACTTATTTACTTGATCTTAAAAGAGAACAACAAGGACCTGAGTCTCCTCCCTGTCAATAACCCCCTGCTCAACCAATCAGGGTAGAGACTGAGGACGGGAGGCTGAGGGTTCTCACCAGAGAGCCCAAAGGATGACCCAGGTCACCGGTGGGGATCACTGCCCGAGCACTATTTCAGTCCCACATTTTTGGGTGAACCTTCCATAGTGGGAGCTGCAGAGGACTTCCCTGCAACACACACACACATACCTCCGTCCTGTTGTTGGGAAGGGAACAGGAGAAAGGACAAAAGAAGCAAGAGAAGAAGAGGAGGGAGGGATGGAGGAAGAGTTGAAACAAAAAGGACAAACCCTAATGTCCCCAGCGATTCTAAGGGACAAAATCCCAGGTGCGCAATAAAATTCTGCCTCCTTAAGCTCGTGTTTTCCATGCCTAGAATTCACTTGTCACCAGATAGATCAGACTGAACAGGTTTCAAACCTCCAGGAGGCTCTTACCTTCTAAACAGGGACGGCTGTTTTCTAGTAAAATCACTACAAGGGAAGGAGGAAACTCGAAAGAGGTTCCTCCTGGTGCTCACGTCCATGACCCCAAATAATCTCTCAGTCCTCAAAGAGAGACCTGGAGAAGGAAACGTGCTGAAGCAAAGCCACAGAGGTCTCTGAGGTTTCCCTGGCCCCTCGCCCCTGTCCTGCCTGGCTGATGTCAGCATCTCTCTGTGAGGTCACCACCTCCCCACCACCTTTGACCAATAGTCTGAGGTCCTGCAAAAGGCCTTTGTGATGTCACTGCCGCACCCCTCCCTTGCTGGGCTAATGTCCTGCCCCTGGCCAGGCACTTTGGAGGTTTGAGCTACTCCCTGTGGATCACCCCACTCAAGGAGCGTTCGTTCTAGGCAGCAAGCCGGCTAGACAGGAAAACATCAGACGCTGCTCCCAATGCTACACTCAGTTTTTCAGAAATTAGTCGACTTCATGGTCAGAAGACACCATTAGAGCATCTAACCTGCATATCACAGGCCTCCTGTATGACATAACAGCTACTTTGGGGGCAAACACATTCCAGAAAGGCATCTAGTCTTCATTAAATGACATCAGGAGATGGTGAATCCACCACTTTCCTTGGTAGCTTGCTCCTGTGGTGAATCATCCTCGCTGTTGACTATTGTGCCTCAGTTGTAATATGAATTTGTCTCTTTTCACTTTCTAGACATTGGGTCTTGTTATGCCTTTCTCTGCTCCATTCAAGAGCCCTTAAATACCCAATCTTTTCTCTCCATTAAGGCCCTTCAACATTTCAATGAAATCACCTTTCAATCTTCTTTTGATAAGCTAAACAGGTTGAGCTCTTTCAATAGCTCACTGGAAGGCATTTTTCTCCAGCCCTCAGAACATTTGGTGGCTCTTTGCTGCCCTAGCTCCAATTTCACAACATCTTTTTCAAATGAGGATACCAGAACTGGAGGCAGTATAAAGGTTGTATAAAGGTAAAATTAAATAGGTTGCAGAGGAGTTTTTTTTAATTTCGGCTTTTGTTGCTAAAAATTTTGTCTCTCTGCGGTGAGAAAAAACACTCCCCAAATGCCAAAATTTGAGCCATGAAAAGAGGCAGTGTGAACAGCGCATCATAGGTGGAGCTGTGCTCCCGGTGACAAAGCTCTTGCCCCTCATTGGAGGTAGTTTGGCTTTGTTGCCGGGGAAGCTCTCTCTCAGCGATAAGGACGGCCACACAGCGCACCTTACAATGGCATGGTTAGAGTGGCACAGCTGCACCGTGGTAAGGTGCGCGGTGTAGACACAGCCTCAGAGCTGGGGAAAGCCGACAGGCGCTGAGGAGCACAGGGTTCAGACAGAGACATCCGTTAGGAGAGGAACTATTCACAGGGATTCTCTATAGCCTAGTAAGGTGGAGAGGATGGAAGATGATAATGTACAGGTAGATTCTGATGAGAAACAGTGAAATGAAAGAGTCTCCCTCAATTACATCATGTAATAGCAGACAGCTAAAATGGGACACATTTTAGAAGTGCTTAAATACAAACGCTAAACGTCTAAGTACTAAGACTGGTGAATTTGAGTGCCTGGTATTGAGTGACGATATTGATAGAATAGGCATCACAGAAACCCTTGCACCCCCTCCTGCACCCACATGGGGAGACTGACCTGTGTGCATGGAGCAGCTGACATTGCTGCCCCCCCACTCCTCCCTGGAACGCTGCTCATCTGGGCACCCCCAGGGGCTGTGGGATGTGGGGGCAAGAAGTGAGATCATCCGAGCTCCCTGCATCCAGGTCACTTTCCTCAGCCGGGCTGCATAGCGGGAGGGCAGAGAGAAGCAGCTTCTGATGCTCCCCTCACAGCACAGCCCAAGTGGGAAAAGTGACCAGGACGCATGGAGCACCTAGGATTGCTCCTTACTCCCCTCAAACCTCTGTGGACCCATGGAGCAGCATTGGGGCAGGGGAGAGCAGTGAGCACCTTTGCACTGCCACACGGTGCCCTTTGACCCCTGGAGCCCTGGGCGGCTATTGGGGGGCACCACCCCTAAGGCCGGCCAGGCTCCCCAGGAGAAAACACAGAGACTGGCCACACACCGAGCAGTGGTAGCCTGGGCGGCTCGTAATGGAGGCTCAGGGGGGAGGGGTGTCTTAACATTTTTTCCCAGATTTGGACCTTAGCGTCCAAAATATGGGTGTTAGCATGAAAACCTCCAAGCTTAGTTACCAGCTTGGACCTGGTAAAGCTGCCACCAGCCAGGGATTTATACAGTGCCTGGCTCACTGTGGTCTCCCCAAAACCTTCCCCGGGGGACCCCCAGACTCAGATGCCTTGAGTCTCACAACAAAGAGGAATAAACCATTTCCCTTCCCCCTCCTCCCCTCCAGGTGTTCCCTCCCTGGGTTCCTGGAGAGATATACAGAAGCAAGCTCCGTGAATCTAAAGAGAGGGACTCCCCCCTCCCTGTTTCCAGTCCTGGAAATAGAAGTACCAAGATAGCTAATCTCTCTTCCCCCTTACCCAGAGGGTATGCAAAGTCAGGCTAGTAAATCTAACACAACGAGATTTTCCCCCTGACTTCTTCCTCCCACCAATTCCCTGGTGAGCTGCAGACTCAATTCCCTGGAGTCCCCACTAAAGAAAAAATCCAACAGGTCTTAAAAAGAAAGCTTTATATAAAAAGAAAGAAAAGGACATAAAAATGGTCTCTCTGTATTAAGGTGACAAATACAGGGTTATTTGCTTAAAAGAAAAAATGAATAAACAGCCTTATCCAAAAAGAATACAATTTAAACATTCCAGCAACTACACACATGTAAATACAAAAAAATATATATATAAACTTATTGTCTTATTATCTTTGTACTTACAACTTGGAAACAGAAGATTAGAAAGGCAGGAGACAGAAAAATCACTCTCATAGCCGAGACGCCACAGACACAAGACAAAGAACAAAGAACTCACACACAAACTTCCCTCCACCCAGATTTGAAAAAGACTTGTTTCCTGATTGGTCCTCTGGTCAGGTATTTTAGGTTACTGGTGTTACCCCTTTATAGGTAAAAGAACATTAACCCTTAGCTATCTGTTTATGACAAGGGGGCTCAGCCTCCCCAAACCTTGCACTACCAAGGGGACAGTGGGGCCCATGATAAGGGGCCCTGGCCAAGTTAGGTCCCCCTGGAAAATCTCCCCTATGTCAGCCCCAGGGCTGGAGGAGCTCCCACTCCCTGCTACAGCCCGGGGGCTGCAGCAGGGGCACAGAGCTTCTCTGGTCTCAGGGCCACAGCGGGGCAGGGCTAAAGGAGTGATAGGGTGGGGCTGGTGGGGGAAGGGGTGGAACAGAAGTGACAGTGGATGGGGCCATGGGTGGAAGGGGGTAGAGCCACAGACAGAAGGTAGGGGCATGGTTCTGGTGCTGGGGCCCCCACACTTGTTCTCCCTTTCCCGGGGGTTTGGCATCACTAGCCCCGGCTTAGCGAGTAGGGTTCAGTGGTCCCCATAATGTAGGGTGCGACTCCTAGGGGGACACAGAGGAACATTCATGGGGGCACCTCAGGACCTGAGCCAGCCCACATAGAGGGCAGGGAGGGAGCACCACTCTGCCACAGCTCTTCCCCAACCCCACCCTTAGCCTGAAACTCTGGCTCCCAGCCCGGCGTCGACCCCTTTACCCCTGTCCGCACCCCTCTCCCCAGCAAGCAACAGCCCCACTCCTCCCAGCCCCGGTTCTTGACCGTGGCTTCCGAGGGGCCACAGCCATGGCTAAGAGGGCACAATGTGAAATGTTTGGGGACCACTGGATTAGGGTGACGTCCTCAATCACTTCTCTGCAGTCCAATAAAAGCTATTCCTCACTCACCTACCCCTCCATCAGGACGGACTAGGTATGTTCTGCTGCCCTTCACTCATACAGGAAGGAGAATAAGATTTCATTCCACTCAATCCTAAAGTGATTTGTAACCCAAGACCATCCCAAACTGGTCATTTTGGGGAAGCGGCACCATCATGCTGCATAGCTAGGCAGAGTAGGTGTGTCTATGCAAACACGGACTGTTCCTGAAGTCTTTCCCCAGCTCCTCACTAGGTGAGAGAGGGGAGCTCATTCAGACCCTGCTTTCGCTTAGTATTTAAAAACTCCTTAGTGTCCCTATCTCTGCCGACCTTAGATTTCTCCTCCTGTCCGTTTTTTGACAGCTCAGATGAGGTGACCGAGTGGTTAAGGTGATGGACTGCTACCTCATTATGCTCGGCCTGCATGGGTTCAAATCCCATTCTCATCAGAGGCATTTAGTTTTCACCCTCCTTTATAGACAACCATCTCCCCCTTTGGTACAATAACAGATCAAACAATGTTGTTTGTGTTACCCAAAATTGGGTCAGTTAGTAAGCTTAGAGAGGACTAATAATGCCCCTCCCCCCCAGAGTTTGGCAGAAAGCAGCACATTTATTAGCTTGATAGCTAAGATCAAAAGAAGGGATGGGGGAGGGTGTCACACTCATACTCACGCTCCCAGGGCAGGCCTGGCAGTGGAGATGTCAGGATCCTTTAAGGTAAGTGTCCCACAGCGCAGCGATGGACGGTGCGATGAAGATCAGTCTCCCTGAGGTGCAATAGAATGTAACACAGCGAACCACTGGCCAGATGACCGGGTGAAGGGCATTCACTGGAGGTACAAAGGAGAGTGGGAAAGCCAGTTCACAGGCATTCAAAGAGGGAAAGGACACAAGCTGGGGGAGTTTAACAGACCTTTTGAGCATACAGGTTATACAGAGCATACAGATCACTGCTGCTCCTACAACTTGATAAGTTCTCAAGCAGCATGTTTCTTACTTTGCCCATCTGTCAGTTTTGATGATTATTGATGGAAATATTTTGCCATTGGGTTGTGTGTTTACACAGAAATTGACATTTACCAACAAATACACAATTCTTCCAAGCCTGCCTAGTCTGCAGTTGATGGGTTTAGAGGGACACATTCACTCTTCCAGGTCCCCATTCCAGGCCTGTGCTCTCCAGGTTGTCAACTTCCCGCACTGCTGGGATCCTTCCCTCATCTCCCCCCAAACCACTGACCTATCCCCACTTCTGGGGTCCCCTCCCTACACTGTCTAACTCCACTGCTCGCAGGATCCCTTCCTATTCCTTTCATTTCCTGCCTCCACTCTGGGCAAAAGCTCTGCACTCTTCCCACACCAGAAGTTGAACCCAGGCTACCTGGGTGAAAACCAGGAGTCCTGACCACTAGCCCATATGGGACTATTGTTGCATCTGACAAAGTGGGTATTCACCCACGACAGCTCATGCTCCAATACGTCTGTTAGTCTAGAAGGTGCCACCGGATTCTTGGCTGCTATTATTACTACAACTCAGGCCTTGGCTACACTGGAGAGTTACAGTGCAGGTGGTGGCTTTACAGCGCTGTAACTTACTCCCCGTCCACACTGGCAAGGCACATACAGTGCTGTATCTCCCTGACTACAGTGCTGCATGTGCTCCACCTCGACGAGAGGAATAAAGAGAACAGAGCTGGTGATGCAGCCCTGGGGTGCCAGTGTAAACAGTGATTAATCTTACTACGCTGTCACTGACCTCCGGAACCTTCCCATAATGCTTTTAAGTAGAGATAACGCTCTTTGTTTTGGTGTGATGCCTCTGTTTGTTTTGTTGTGAGCTCAAGGCTCCCGGAGCTGCTTATCTAAAAACCAAACACAGTTACTGTTTGCAGTGAATGAGCAGAGGCAGGGGGATCCCTTTGGAACACCCACAGCTGGTGTTTGCTTGAGGAGAGAAGCAGCCGGGTGGGCACGGGGGGGTGGTCTGTTTTGGATCAGCAGCTTATCTGGTCTGTGAGGAAAAAAACAAAGGCGGCTATTTGCATTTAGTGAATGAGAGAGGGGTGGGGGAGGAGGCTTGAACTTTCCAGGCAGGGAGCTGACACAGT
This sequence comes from Gopherus flavomarginatus, assembly GCF_025201925.1. Lineage (NCBI taxonomy): Eukaryota > Metazoa > Chordata > Testudines > Testudinidae > Gopherus > Gopherus flavomarginatus. The sequence goes on from NC_066624.1 coordinate 49,807,980, forward strand.
GTCAGCTCCAAAAATCCACTCGCTCTGTCTCCCCCACGCTCCGTGTCACACTCCACCCCACCCTTCTCTTTTGAAAAGCACATTGCAGCCACTTGAATGCTGGGATAGCTGCCCATAATGCACCACTCCCAACAGCGCTGCAAATGTGGCCATGACAGAGTGCTGGTAGCTGTCAGTGTGTCCGCACTGCAGCGCTTTCCCTAAACAGCTGTAGGAAGACAGCTTTAACTCCCAGCGCTGGACAGATGCAAGTGTAGCCAAACCCTCTCTAAGCCGACCCCTTATGAGAACAGCAGGGACTAGCATGACTAGATGTCCCGATTTTTGGGTCTTTTTCTTATATAGGTGCCTATTAACCCCACCCCCATCCCAATTTTTCACATTTGCTGTCGGATCACCCTAGCAGGGGTTGCACACAGGGCTGCATTAACCTTCAGGTGCTGAGGTTTCCCTCTCTCCATTCCCAGAGCCTGTGATCAGGAAACAGACATCAGGGCTCCCAGGTGCTGCACAGACCATGACTGAGATCAGACTCCATATTATGCAAGGTGCTGTACAAACCCTGGGCAACACTGAGACACACAGGAGGTTCCCCTCAATTTCCCTGAGCCTCTGCTGCCCAACTTCTTCTGAATCCCTCTGGCTCACCCCCCCCCCACAAAAAACCCACCTTTCCAAACAGTCCTTCTTTCCTTGCCCCCTGATTCTGGTTTCACACCCTGGGACCATCTCCTCTCTTTGTCTCTCCCCCTCCAGGTGAAGCAGAGATGGAGGCAACTTCATCCACTGGAGTCAGCCTCAGCGAGCACTGCAGCCGGCCCCGGGGGAGTGAGGGTGTTTGCAGACACAGGAAGGGAGCAGGGGGTGCTGGGAAGAAGGCGGCAGGAGAACAAAGCTCAGAGACCCAACATGGGGAAATTCTAGGGGGTGGGGCTCTGACACATCCCAGGTGCGGGTAGCTCCTGGGGGCAGGACTCTGGCTCAGCTCGGGGGAGGGGCAGCTCCTCGGGGCGTGGCTCCAGCACAGAGCAGGGGCAGAGCAGCTCCTGTGGGCGGGGCTCAGGCACAGCCCATGGGCAGGGCAGCTCCTGGGGGCGGGGCTCTGGCTCAGCTCAGGGGCGGGGCAGCTCCTGGGGGTGGGGCTCTGGAACAGCCCATGGGCAGGGCAGCTCCTGGGGGCGGGGCTGCAGCACAGAGCGGGGGCGGAGCAGCTCCTGGGGGCGGGGCTCTGGCACAGCCCATGGGCAGGGCAGCTCCTGGGGGTGGGGCTCTGGCACAGCCCGGGGGCGGGGCAGCTCCTGGGGGCGGGGCTCTGGCACATTGTGATGCGGAGCCCTGGCTGAACAGCTGCTTCCTGATTCTCCACGTGCTGCCAAGAGCGCTGGAGCTGCCAGAGCCGAAGCGGAGCCGCTGTTCTCAGCTGCAGCCAGGATCTGCCCCCGGCCCCGCTGGGATCCAGGTGGGGACAGAGACTGGGGCCCGGGGGTTCCCCTTGGTGTGGCTGGCGGGGGCGGGAGGGGAGAAGCCCGCTGAGATGGAGGGGGCGGGGCCCGGCCGTCATGTGAGGGGGAGGGGCGGACCCCGGGCCAGGCGGGGGGGGGCGGTGTAGTAAATCCCTCCCCATAGCAATGTGCTACTCCCGGACACTGCGCATGCCCAGTAAGAGCCGCTGAAGCCGCTGCCCTTCCCCCTGCCCGGACCAGCCGTAACGTTCCACCGGGCGCTGGGGGTGGGGCTGGAGCAGGGCGGGGGAGTAACAGGGAGCGTGGGGGGGCGGGCGCAGAGCAGGAAATTGATGGGCGGGGGGGGTCAGGCAGCTGGAGGCAGGGTTCGTGGGGGGCTAAAGGGCACAATCTGGGCTGGGGGGAGGAGCAGGAGTTGAGCTCAGGGGGAGGCGCTGGCAGAGCCCCCCCTTTGGTGTGAGGGCGGAGGTGTCGAGGGGGGAAGAGAAGTCGGAGTTGCAGGGGAGGGAGGTCACTGGGGTGGGGGGGGGTAGATCTGTCTCTGTGCAGCCAGGACATTCCCGGGGTGGGAGGGAGGTGAGTTAACTGGATCCTGTCCGTGTTTCTGCCACTTCCTCCCACACACACATTCTCTCAAGATTTCCCCTTTTCTCTCTCATTATCACACGTGGCTATAAAATCCAGGGAGATTCTCCTCCCCCCCCCAATGATCAGCTCTCTAATTGCCTCTGATTTTCCCTTTTCTCTCCATACTTCTCAAATGTCAATTTAAAATCTCTCCGATAGGGGGTGGATTTTCCCACCCATTTTATCTGCAGCGATTTGTCCTTGTTTGGGTGGGCAATTGTTGCCCTGGGTCATTCCCCAGAACATGGCTCCCACTGGAGTGGGATGGGATGAGGTTCCCATTCTCTTCCAGGGCAAGGAAGGGAAGGGAGGAGCACATCCCCCATGGAGACTGCCCAGACCCCATTTCCCAATTCCCCTGCGGCCCCCTTCCATTGTCCAGGGAGCCTTCCAGCTCCCCCCCGTCCTTAAATCAGCTCCTCAAAGGGCTCTGAGCTGCTCACGTGAATGGTTGCCCCGTGGCCGGGGGGGACCATCACATTCTGTTTATGTATTGGACAGTCATATAAAATCCAGTCCAACAGTCCCCCTTTTCCACTAGTTATTTAATAGCAACATCAAATCCCCTCCGATCTTGGTGGTTTTCTCTCATGTTATCAAATGTCGTTTGTGACAGGGTTCTCTCTGCGTGTCTCAAAGATTGATATAAAATACCCCAAACATTTGCCCCACTTCTCTCTAGTTGTTTTATTTCTAATTGAATATGATGGGTTGTTTCCCAATGTGCTAAGATGCAGCCGCCTCTGGGGTGGATTCATGGTGGCCATTATTTGCTAGTGACAGCCCGTGGATCTTTCTTGCCCTCCAGGCCTTCCATTCTCCTGTTAAAGAAGCACTCCCCAGGCTCCCTCTGCCTGTGTGACTGGCCAGCAGGAGGTGGTGTTAACTTTCTAGCCACTTCTCACACTCTGTGAGATAACACTTGCAGGGGCAGGGAAGGTGTCTGTGTGGGGAGATTGCAGCTGAAGGGGCACTGTGGTAGGGGGAGGCCTCTGGGTGGCTGGGCAGGGGGTACCCTAGTCAGGTTGGTCGGTTGTGGAGGTTTGGGGTTTTTGGAGGTGGTGGTTCTGATGTGCCCATCCCTGAGGCTATGGGTCCTGGAGGTGGGTATCGCTGGGGGGCCTGGTGGCTGCAGAACAGTGGGGTGGGTGTCTCTTGGGGAGGCGGGACAGAGGGTTAGAGGGAGCCTGGTTCTGTGCCAGGGGCTCTGTCTGTGCTTCCCCCGCTGGTTCCTGGTTTTGTTGCCATGCCCAGTGCACAGAGCTGGGGGAGGGGATCCCTGGCACTAGGTGAGGGCATGCCAGGGAAGCAGAGTGATGGGTCGCACTGTAAAGCATCAGGGGGTCAGACTGGGCAGAGGAGGGGGTCCCAGGCAAATGTCAGGGTAGATCGTTCTGGAGGGTGGGGAAGTTCCTAGGCAGGCAGTGAGGGACTGAGTTCCCAGTGGGGGGGGTCCCTTGAGGGGGTCCCTGGCTGCTGGGGGCTCTTGGTGGGGGGAACCCTTTGGGATTCCCAACCTGGCAATCATGGTGTGGTGGGGGTTCTCTGGCCGGTGGGGCTTTGAGGGGTATGTGGGGTCCCTGGCCAGGGACTCTGGGGGCTGCGTCCCAGGGAATATCTGATGGGATCCTGGCTGGGGGGTGTCTGGGGCCCCGGGCTGGGGGGTCTGGGCTCTGGGTACTAGGGGGTGTCTGGGGGCTGCTGCTAACCATGATCCTTCTCTCTGGTCAACTTGTACCAGAGTCCTGGCTCCTAGTCACCAGGTCACCAAGTCCATTCCCCAGTCACGTGCCCTGTCACTGTGATAACTTTCTGTCCACTTAGCAAACACTGTTAGTGTGAAATCACAGAATTTACTTTTCTCCCCTTTTGTAAACTGCAGGAACTTTCGGTTCCGTTTGGAAAATTTTTGCCCCCAGTCCTTGTCCTAGATCTGCTAGGGTGAGGGAGGTGGGAAGGGAGTCAGCACTGCCACACGATGGTCTTTTCCACAGCGTTCTGAACTCATTTTTTCTGAAATCCGGTGTCATTGAGACCGTTGTTAATCCAGAGTCACTGTATGGAAAGACAAGGAGTGATTCCAGATGGACAGTGGGTCAAATGAGATCAGCCATTCTCCCTGTGAGGAGGGGCTCCCATTAGCTGCTCTCCCCAGAGAGCTAAAGGAGGGAAGCTGCTCATACACTCTGTCCCTCTCTGCTCAGGATATTGGGGTTCAGCTTCCTGGGTCAGATGCTGCAGCCTCCATTGTTATCTGGGAGACCAGGCTTGGCAGCTGCTGCTCCCCCAGTGGGGCTCTGTGCTGGGAAGTGACCTTAATTAAAGCTTCTTCTCTGCCCGGCCCAGGGGATGACTTTCTGCAGCTGCTCCTAGCCCCCTAGGGCATTCCTGGGCCCTGTTACTACGAAATTCTGAGCCAGAGTCTCCAGGTAACTGAAAGACCTCAGGGAATGTCCTAGGGTCTGGCAAGAAAGTGACTCTGCACAGACAACACCACCTCATTTCTCCTCCCATTAGCGGTTGCCAGGAGGAAATCCAGCCATGGGAGAGCAAAGCCCCCAGGAATGGGACTGTCCCAGCCAGAGGGGCAGGGAGAGAGGACAGGGGAAGGAGAGGCTGAAAGGGGCAGTGGGAGAAATGAATGTGGGGGAGAGATTTCCAGCTCTCTAGTCCACCCAGACACATGTATTGCTGCATCCTGGGGCAGAACCTCTTTCCAGTGAACAAAACAAGGATCAGACAGAGCAAAAGCCAGTTCCTGACTCCATATTCCCCCTGCTGGGGTGTGGCTGCCGTGGGGTCAGTGTCTGAGGGAATCCCCCACAGTGACTCCTTTGGTTCTGCTCTTTTCTAGCCTTGTGTTCAGAGAAGGGGTGAGGGGAGAGAGAAGGGAGGTTAAAAATGTGTCTGTGGACTTAGCCTGGCAGGAGGGGCCAGGTCTAAATTGTAATAAACAGATTGAGCATTTCCCAGCATGACAGAATCTAGGGTGTCTGTCTGCAGGGAAGGGGCCTGGAGGAATTGTGATGTGAAATTAACTAAAACCGGTTCTGAAACGCCCACGACTGCCCTTCTCCCCCAGAGAGGCTGCAGAATGTTTTGCTCTAGCTCATCCCAGCCTGGCATGGGACAGGGAAGAGAAATGGCTGCAGTGGAGTCAGTCCAGGTAGAGATTATCGGGGGGTTGCTGGTGGGTTCCTGCTGGAGGAAAGGGAGAGCAAATACACCAGAGGTGGGAAGGTTTGCAGAGTCTGGTTTGGAGGTTGGAGCGGGGCAGGAAATTCACAGCGTGGGGAAAGGAGGAGGCCAGGGTGTGGCAGACCTGCTGGGAGTTATTTACTAAGTGGCCTAGATTCTAGGAACAGACCCAGGAGGTCTGGAGGTGGAAATGCCCTAATTTGTGAAGAGAGAAAATAACCCACCTACATGGAGCTAGTCAAACTGACCAGACTCCTAGTGCTGGAGCCTGACCTCATTAACCATCAGCTGCTGTGAGATATAAAGGGGACACCCATGAGTCAGGCTTATTGGAGCTGTCTCTCCCTTCATATCCCGCTCCTCACAATGAGGAGGGTTTTGGGCATCCTACCAGCGAGCTCTCCCTGGACCCTGCTAGGGGCTCCAGCTCCTGTATCAGTCAGTGGCTAGTAGGGGGGTGATGGATATGCTGGGAGAGATACGGGGCTCTCTCTTCATCCCCTCACCCTGGCATTTGCTGGATACTCTGAGCCAGGTCGAGGTGGGACTCTCCTGACTATGATCCACCCAGAGCTTCCATTTGATTCATTCTTCTCTGCCACAAATAGTGGGGCTGTGAGTGGGGCAGCAAGTCCTTAGTGTTGGACTCTTACTCTTTCAGGGGCTGGTGACCTTCAAGGAGATGGCTATGTATTTCACCAGGGAAGAGTGGGCTCTGCTGGACCCCACTCAGAGAGCCCTCTACTGGGATGTCATGCAGGAGAACTATGAGACTGTGACCTCGCTGGGTAAGGGTTCCTGTCCCTTCTGTTCTTGGAAGGGGAAATGAAGAGTGAAGGTTCACGCCACCCCCACAATGCCATCTGTACCCTGTCCTGTTTCAGCATCACCCCAATAGGCCAGTGACACACATAATACCAGAGACCCTCCTCTGCTGCAGAACACTTTGGGAACAGAGCACAGGAGCCGTATTGCACAGTGTCAAATATCTCCTGTTTGCTCAAGTGAAACTGGGGTTAGGTCTGGCATAACTGTCCCATACCCCTAATCATTTTTGTTGCCCTTTTCTGAACCTTTTCCAATTCCAATATTTCTATTTTTGAGATGGGGTGACATGTGCATGCAGTATTCAAGATGTGGGTGTATCATGGATTTATTTGCTGTTTTTACAAATATGATCTATGAGATATTCTGTCATATCTATCACTTTCTTAATTATTTCCTACATTGTTCACTTTTTTTCACTGCTGCTGCACATTGAGTGGATGTTTTCAGAGAACTATCCACAGTGACTCCAAGATCACTCTCTTGAGTGGAAACAACTAATTTAGACCCCATCATTTTGTATGTATAGTTGGGATTGTGTTTTCCAATGGGCTGCACTATGTGCTATCCTGTCATCTAGTACTGCTGAGATCCTGGATTCAGTAATATCCCTGCCCTTCCTGTTCCCTTTCTCCACCGAACCCCGCCAGCCCATGCTTCCTGTTCCCAGCTTCCCCAGGATTCTCGCACTGTCTCTGAACCTCTCTGTCAGCAAGAAGCAGTGCCAGGGACACTTGCCCTCTGTCTGGAGTCTTCGATTTCTGGGACATGGATTTACTTTCTCTGTGTTGTAAGAGGCTCTGTCATAATGAGTGTCTGTGATGTTACCCAGAGTACAATCTGGACTGTTAAATAGCTGTCCCTCAGTCCTCC
>NC_066624.1:50243412-50328109 GCF_025201925.1 Gopherus flavomarginatus
ATGATTTTATTGACCTCTATCATATTTTGCCCTTGGTCATCTGTTCTCCAGCTGAAAAGTCCCAGGCTTATTAATTCTCTATCATATGGGCAGCATCCACACCCCGTGTTCTGAATCTTTTCCAATCAAATACTCTTTTCTGAGATGGGGTGACCATATCTGCATGCAGCATTCAAGATGTGGGCGTACCATGGATTTAAACAGCGGCAATAAGATTTTCTATCTTATTTTCTATCCCTTTCCTAATGATTCCCAACATTCTGTTCCCTTTTTGCTGGCCGCTGCACACTGAGTGGATGTTTGCAGAGAACTATCCACAGTGACTCCAAGATCTCTCACTTCAGTGGCAACAGCTATTTGACATCCCCTCGTTTTATATGTAGAGTTGAGATTGTGTTTGCCAATGTGCATCACTTTGCATTTATCAGCATTGAATTTCATCTGCCATTTTGTTGCCCTTTCACCTAGTTTTGTGAAATCTCTTTTTAGCTCCTCACAGGCTGCTTTGGACTTAACTGTCCTCTGTAGTTTTGGATCATCTGCAAATTTTGTCACCCCTCTGTTTAGCAGATCGTTTATCAATATGTTGACTAGTCCTCGTCCCAGTATAGACACCACTAGGTACGAGTTTGCGTCCTGAAAACTGGCCATTTATTTCTACCCTTTGTTTCCCAGCTTTTAACCAGTTATTGATCCATGTGAGGACCTTTCAGAGGCGAAAGTAAGTTGGCACGTTCTGGTATGGGGTACTGGCAAGAGCGGGTACGCTGTGCCAGGGCGGCCTGGCATTCCCAGTCTGGTGATTTAAAGGGCCCAGGGCTCCCTGCAGTGGCCGGAGCCCCAGGCCCTTTAAATCGACTCCTGAGCCCCACTGCCAGAGCCCTGGGACCTTTAAGTCACCTCCCAAGCCCTTCTGCTGGAGCCCCCGGGAGCAAATCACTGCCATGGATGCTGCTCTTCCTGCACTACGAACACAGAGCTGGGGCAGTGGGAGCTTCCTTACAGTGGGGCAGGGGCACCGTTGTCTGAACTGTGGCACTCTCATGACACCCCTTCCCCAAGGAACCACACTCACACCATCCCTCCCCCTGAGGCCACACCCGCAAAACACCTCTTCCTCCCAAGACTTCACCCTTCCCCCCCTCCATCACTTGTCCTAACAGCCGGTAAAGAGTGGTGGGGCCATGACCCCCTAACCCCCCTGTTCCAGCACACCTGACACAGAGCTAAGCAGGCCGCAGCATGCATGTGGGACAGAGGCTGCTGTGCTGAGCTGAGCCAGTGAGGGAAGCAGGGGCTGATGTTGGGGCTGTCCCCTTCCCCCTGCCTCAGGACTGGTTGCTTGCAGCAGCTGTCTTAACTTAGAGACAGTATGCCCACACAGTCACTCACTCTTCCCCCCGCCCACCCAAACACATTGCAGTTGAAAAGCAGCTGGTAATCTAGTAGGATTCCCATGGAACAATGGGATGGAGAAACCTGCATCATGTGATGCTGTACTGGCCCGTGAGGCATTGCAAACCCTTCCCAAAACACCTGCAGCCAGTTGCACAGCTACCTACAGTGCACTGCTCTCTGTGGCCATCCTAGATTCTAGCATGGATGTGCTCTGGTAAGACAAGAAGCATAGTGTGGACATGCAACAGGTGTTTAATTAAAACACTTTAAAGCCACATTCCCCAATAGTGTAGATATAGCTTGAGAGCGAGACAAGACCCAGCTGTGTTGAAACTAAATGACCACAGCTTCCTCCGTAGTTGACAGGATTTGAAGCTGTGTGGGGAAGACCTCAATGAATTCCTAGTTCATTGCCTTAACCACTTGGCCACAACTACTTACTTGAAATGCATTTCTCACTACACTCCAGTTCTGTTCTCACTGAGTGATCAATTCCAATTGTTCCCTCAGACCATTTTCCACAACACACTCACTGCTGTGCCATTGTGTAAGTGTGTCCATGGCTGAACTGCAAAAATTCCTGCTCATTTCCCTTCTGGCTGGAGCATGAGGAGAGTGTGTTTGTGGTCAATGACGTTCCTGTAGATTGTTGTCCATTTCCTGCCTTGATCATTCATAGAGTTCCTTTACCATCCTATCCCCCACACATCAGGGATTGCAATAGCAGGGGGCAGGTTTTCTCTGGGGCACTGAGATTTGTCAGGGGGTTGGTGGCTCCTTTCTCTCCTCATCCTGGAGTAAACTCGGCTTTTTATTTCATCCTTGATGTTTCAAGGCACAACAACAGATGACCGAGGAAAGAGGTGAACAGGGCGGGCTTCAGGGGAGGGGCAGAGAGGTGCAAGTGGTGGGCAGGGCCGGTCTTAAGGGTGGGGCAAAGAGGTGTGGGTGGTGGACAGGGCAGGTCAGGGGAGGGGATAGAGAGGTTTGAGTGCTGGACAGGGCTGGTCTTTGGGGAGGGGGCAGAGAGGTTTGGGCAGGGTGAGTCTCAGGGGAAGGGCAGAGAGGTGGGGGTTGCAGGCAGACCTTGGGGGTGGGGGTGGAGAGACACAAGGAGGCTTTCTGGGAGGAGAGGAGTGAGCAAAAGGTGGACCAGCAGGCCTCAGCCAAAGAGAAAGAGCAGGGGTGGGAAATGGCCAAATGAGAGTGAGAGCAGAGCACAGGTGGGGCCTCAGAGGGAGGAGAATGAGTTAAGGGGATGGAGTGGGCAGGGCTGCCCAGAGGATTCAGGGGGCCTGGGGCAAAACAATTTTGGGGGCCCCTTCCATAAAAAAAAGTTGCAATACTATAGAATAATATATTCTCATGTGATCTCTGCAGGGCCTGGGGCAAATTGCCCCACTTGCCCCCCCCGTCTGGGTGACCATGCCCTCAGCCTCTCCTCATAAGTCCCCTGCCCCCTAATCATTTTTGTTGCCCTCCCCTAGACTCTCTCCAATTTGTTTCTGTAGTGGGATGGCAAAAACTGGACACAATGCTCCAGATGTGGCCTCACCAGTGCTGAATAGTGGGGAATAATCACTTCCCTCGATCTGCTAGCAATGCTCCTACTAATCCAGCCCAGCATGACCAGTTACCCATATTGAATGCAGACCCAGCAATATTTGATCAATTGGTTACTGTCCATTCAGGAAGCTCTTTCCTACCCATTCATAAAGAATGAAGATGCTCTGAGCAGAGGGGATAGAGCTGTCCCGTCCATGTAGTTAATCCATCTCCCCGAGAGGTGGTAGCTACATCACTGGGGGAAGCTATGTGGGTGAGTGTGCAAGCTGTGGTGTCTCCATGTATCTATAAGTTTAATCAAACCCCATTTTTAAAAGCACTGTGGTCTGGGAAGAGAACAGGAGATCTCTGAGGCAGGGCCTGTCCTTCAAAATTTTTAAGATCACTGACTTACTTCCACAGCAGTCATGGGAGTGTAGCTCAGTGGTAGAGTGTTTGACTGCAGATCAAGTAGTCCGTGGCTCTAATCCCAGTGCCACCTTACAAACCTCTCTTTTCAACAAAAATAATTGCATTTCCGTTATGTTTAGGAGTTCCACTGAATAGGGATCCCTGAAATGAAAGCAAACACTCAAGGTTTTCCTGTGCAAATGCATGAAAATCTAGCAAACATGTTCCTTCACTGAAATCAGTTCCAATCCTCTGAAGTATTAAAGAATCCTTATTGAGGTTGCAGGAAAAAACCATCCCGATGTGCAGAAAGAATAGTAAATATGGCAGGCGACCAGCTTGGCTTAACAGTGAAATCCTTGCTGATCTTAAACACAAAATAAAAGCTTACAAGAAATGGAAGATTGGACAAATGACCAGGGAGGGGTATAAAAATATTTCTCAGGCATCCAGGAGTGAAATCAGGAAGGCCAAATCACATTTGGAGTTGCAGCTAGCAAGAGATGTTAAAAGTAAGATGAAGGGTTTCTTCAGGTATGTTAGTAACATGAAAAAAGTCAAGGAAAGTGTGGGCCCCTTACTGAATGAGGGAGGTAACGTAGTGGACAGAGGATGCGGAAAAAGCTAATGTACTCAAAGCTTTTTTGCCTCTGTCTTCACAAACAAGGTCAGCTGCCAGACTGCTGCACTGGGCAGCACAGTGTGGGGAGAAGGTGACCAGCCCCCTGTGGAGAAAGAAGTGGTTCGGGACTATTTAGAAAACTGGAGATGAGCACATGTCCATGGGGCTGGATGTTCTGCATCCGAGGGTGCTAAAGGAGTTGGCGGATGTGATTGCAGAGCCATTGGCCATTATCTTTGAAAACTCATGGTGATCAGGGGAGGTCCCGGATGACTGGAAAAAGGCTACTGTTGTGCCCATCTATAAAAAGGGAAGAAGGAGGATCCAGGGAACTACAGACCAGTCAGTTCACCTCTGTCCCTGGAAAAATCATGGAGCAGGTCCTCAAGGAATCAATTCTGAAGCACTTAGAGGACAGGAAAGTGATCAGGAACAGTCAGCATGGATTCACCAAGGGCAAGTCATACCTGACTAACCTTATTGCCCTCTATGAGGAGGTAACTGGCTCTGTGGATGAGGGGAAAGCAGTGGATGTGCTATTCCTTGACTTTAGCAAAGCTTTTGATATGGTCTCCCACAGTATTCTTGCCAGTAAGTTAAAGAAGTATCGGCTGGATGAATGGACTGTAAGGTGGATAGAAAGCTGGCTAGATCGTCAGGCTCAACGGGTAGTGATCAAAGGCTCCATGTCTAGTTGGCAGCTGGTTTCAAGCGCAGTGCCCCAAGGGTCGGTCCTGGGGCTGGTTTTGTTCAATATCTTCATTGATGATCTGGAGGATGGTGTGGATTGCACCTTCAGCAAGTTTGCAGATGACACTAAACTGGGAGGAGTGGTAGATATGCTGGAGTGTAGGGATAGGATACAGAGGGACCTAGACAAATTGGAAGACTGAGCCAAAAGAAACCTGATGAAGTTCAACAAGGACAAGTGCAGAATCCTGCACTTAGGACGGAAGAATCCCATTCACTGTTACAGACTAGGGGCCGAATGGCTAGGAAGCAGTTCTGCAGAAAAGGACCTAGGGGTTACACTAGACGAGAAGCTGGCTATGAGTCAACAGTGTGCCCTTGTTGCCAAGAAGGCTAACGGCATTCTGGGTTGTATAAGTAGGGGTATTGTCAGCAGATCGAGGGATGTGATCATTCCTCTCTATTCGGCATTGGTGATGCCTCATCTGGTGTACTGTGTCCAGTTTGGGGCCCGACACTATAAGAAGGATGTGGAAAAATTGGAAACAGTCCAGCAGAGGGCAACAAAAATGATCAGGGGTCTGAAGCGCATGACTAATGAGGAAAGGCTAAGGGAACTGGGTTTGTTTAGTCTGCAGAAGAGAAGACTGAGGGGGGATTTGATAGCTGCTTTCAAGTACCTGAAAGGGGGTTCCAAAGAGGATGGATCTAGACTGTTCTCTATGGTACCTGATGACAGAACAAGGAATAATGGTCTCAAGTTGCAATGGGGGAGGTTTAGGCTGGATATTAGGAAAAAACTTTTTCACTAGGAGGGTGGTGAAGCACTGGAATGGGATAGCTAGGGAGGTGGTGGAATCTCCTTCCTTAGAGGTTTTTAAGGTCAGGCTTGACAAAGCCCTGGCTGGGATGATTTAGTTGGGGATTGGTCCTGCTTTGAGCAGAGGATTGGACTAGATGACCTCCCGAGGTCCCTTCCAACCCTATATTCTATGATTATATGATTAGATGCTCAAATGGTCTCTTCTGGCCATAAAGTCGACTAATTTCTGAAAAATGGAGCATAGCATTGGGAGCAGCATCTGATGTTTTACTGTCTAGCCGGCTTGCTGCCTAGAACGAACACTCCTTGAGTGGGGTGATCCACAGGGAGTAGCTCAAACCTCCAAAGTGCCTGGCCTGGGGCAGGACATTGGCACAGCAAGGGAGGGGTGTGGTAGTGACATAACAAAGGGCTTTTGCACGACCTCACACTATTGGTCAAAGGTGGTGGGGAGGTGGTGACCTCACAGAGAGATGCTGACATCATCCAGGCAGGACAGGGACGAGGGGCCAGGGAAACCTCAGAGACCCCAGTGGCTTTGCTTCAGCAAGTCTCCTTCTCCAGATCTCTCCTTGAGGACTGATAGAGCATTCAGGTTCACGGATGTGAGCGCCAGGAGGAACCTCTTTCGAGTTTTCTCCTTCCCTTGTAGTGATATTACTAGAAAACAGCCATCCCTGTTTAGAAGGTAAGAGTCTCCTGGAGGTTTGAACCCTGTTCAGCCTGATCCATCTGGTGAGAGTTGAATTCTAGACATGGAAAACACGAGCTTTAGGAGGCAGAATTTTATTGCACACCTGGGATTTTGTCCCTTAGAATCAGTGGGGACATAAGGGCTTGTCCTTTTTGTTTTAGCTTTTCCTCCATCCATCCTTCTCTCCTTTCTCTTCTCTTGCTTCGTTTCTCCTTTACCCTATTTCCCTCCCAACACCAGCAGGTGTGCTTGTGTGTGTGTGTGTGTGTTGCGGGGGAGTGCTCTGCAGCTCCCACTGTGAGAGATCCACCCAAAAATGTGGGACTGAAATAGTGCTTGGGCAGTGATCCCCAGCAGTCACCTGGGCCATCTTTTGGGCTCTCTGGTAAGAATCCTCAGACTCCTCTCCTCAGCCTCTACCCTGATTGGCTGAGCAGGGGGTTATTGACAGGGAGGAGACTCAGGTCCATGCTGTTCTCTTTTAAGACCAAGGAAATAAATCAGAACCAGTTCTATGTTTGACAAATTTTGCTGCTTCTCTGCATTAATGGTCTCTGAGCAGTTGATGATTCTCTCTAACATTGCAGTTCTCCTGAAATACTTGCTGAATAATTACTGTGCACTGTTTTTGGTCTGGAGCTCATCTGAGAGCACATTATTCAGGTCATTCAATGTCCGAAATTCAAGATGGGATGGTTAGTTTGAAAATCAGGGCTCTTGGATCCTATTCCTAACTCTGCCTCTGACTGGCTATGTGATCTAAGACAAGTCAATTCTCCTTTCTCAGCCTTAGCTTCTCCCTCTTTCAAGTAGGGATAATAATGATCCACTCATACCTGCCTCATGGTTGGTGGAGGATGGGGATCCATTGGAGAGTGTTACTAGGATTAGTGCATAATATGAGCTGTCCTATCACGTGTACTCAGAGCAGATTATGACATAATAGATTAGTTGAAACAGTCTTTTTTATTTGCATTTTTTTATTTTGGAATTGTTAAGAGCAGCAACGACTTAGCTCAGACTGAAGCATCTTATCTAATTTTCAAGATCTAGGTGTCTTCTCTTTGTGTGTGACGAGACAATTTAACACACTGTGACAAACAGGAGATGCTTTTGTTTTGCAACAAAATCTTTTTGCAAAGAACTTCCATCTCACTTGTTATGATTCTGAGAAACAAACTGGTTTAGTCTGAATGGGATATTTGGACAGAAACGGTTGGAATGAAATTTTCCCACCATCTCAATTCCTGAGCTCTATCCCTGCCTCTGGGGGGATTTGTTGTCTGTTAGAACAGGAGTCAGGACTGGTGGATTCTTTTTCTGGCTCTGCCACCGCCTTGCTGTGTAGGCCCTTGGGTAGGTAACCTCCCTTCTCTGTACCTCAGGCTCCTCCCATCTGTCCAATGGGAACAGGGACAGTTATAGACTCATAGACTCTAGGACTGGAAGGGACCTCGAGAGGTCATCGAGTCCAGTCGCCTGCCCTCATGGCAGGACCAAATACTGTCTAGACCATCCCTAATAGACATTTATCTAACCTACTCTTAAATATCTCCAGAGATAGAGATTCCACATCTTCCCTAGGCAATCTATTCCAGTGTTTAACTACCCTGACAGTTAGGAACTGTTTCCTAATGTCCAACCTAAATCTCCCTTGCTGCAGTTTAAGCCAATTGCTTCTTGTTCTATCACTGGAGGCTAAGGTGAACAAGTTTTCTCCCTCCTCCTGATGATACCCTTTTAGATACCTGAAAACTGTTATCATGTCCTCTCTCAGTCTTCTCTTTTCCAAACTAAACAAACCCAATTCCTTCAGCCTTCTTTCATAGGTCATGTTCTCAAGACCTTTAATCATTCTTGTTGTTCTTCTCTGGACCCTCTCCAGTTTCTCCACATCTTTCTTGAAATGCGGTGCCCAGAACTGGACACAATACTCCAGTTGAGGCCTAACCAGTGCAGAGTAAAGTGGAAGAATGACTTCTCGTGTCTTGTTTACAACACACCTGTTAATGCATCCCAGAATCACGTTTGCTTTTTTTGCAATAGTATCACACTGTTGACTCATATTAAGCTTGTGGTCCACTATGAGCCCTAGATCTCTTTTTGCCATACTCCTTCCTAGACAGTCTCTTCCCATTCTGTATGTGTGAAACTGATTGTTCCTTCCTAACTCGAGCACTTTGCATTTATCTTTATTGAACTTCATCCTGTTTACCTCAGACCATTTCTCCAATTTGTCCAGATCAGTTTGAATTTTGACCCTGTCCTCCAAAGCAGTTGCAATCCCTCCCAGTTTGGTATCATCCGCAAACTTAATAAGCGTACTTTATGTGCCAACATCTAAATCGTTCATGAAGATATTGAACAGAGCCGGTCCCAAAACAGACCCCCGTGGAACCCCACTTGTTATACCTTTCCAGCAGGATTGGGAGCCATTAATAACTACTCTCTGAGTAAGGTTATCCAGCCAGTTATGCACCCACCTTATAGTAACCGCATCTAAATTGTACTTTCCTAGTTTATCTATAAGAATATCATGCGAGACCGTATCAAATGCCTTACTAAAGTCTAGGTATATCACATCCACCTCTTCTCCCTTATCCACAAGGCTCGTTATCCTATCAAAGAACGCTATCAGATTAGTTAAACACAGATTTGTTCTTTACAAATCCATGCTGGCTATTCCCTATCACCTTACCACCTTCCAAGTGTTTGCAGATGATTTCTTTAATTACTTGCTCCATTATCTTCCCTGGCGCATAAGTTAAACTAACTGGTCTGTAGTTTCCTGGGTTGTTTTTATTTCCCTTTTTATAGACGGGCACTATATTTTCCCCCTTCTCCCACGATTTCCCAAAGATAATAGCTAGAGGCTCAGATACCTCCTCTATTAACTCCTTGAGTATTCTAGGATGCATTTCATCAGGCCCTGGTGACTTGCAGGCATCTAACTTTTCTAAGTGATTTTTTACTTGCTCTTTTTTTATTTTATCTTCTAAATCTACCCTCTTCCCATAAGCATTCACTGTATTAGACATTCCTTCAGACTTCTCAGTGAAGACCGAAACAAAGACGTCATTAAGCATCTCTGCCATTTCCAAGTCTCCTGTCACTGTTTCTCCCTCCTTACTGAGCAGTGGGCCTACCCTTTCCTTGGTCTTCCTCTTGCTTCTAATGTATTGATAAAAAGTCTTCTTGTTTCCCTTTATTCCCATAGTTAGTTTGAGCTCATTTTGTGCCTTTGCCTTTCTAATCTTGCCTCTGCATTCCTGTGTTATTTGCCTATATTCATCCTTTGTAAACTGACCTAGTTTCCATTTTTTATATGGCGCCTTTTTATTTTGTAGGTCACGCAAGATCTCGTGGTTTAGCCAAGGTGATCTTTTGCCACATTTTCTATCTTTCCTAACTATCGGAATAGCTTGCTTTTGGGCCCTTAATAGCATCCCTTTGAAAAACTGCCAACTCTCCTCAGTTGTTTTTCCCCTCAGTCTTGATTCCCATGGGACCTTACCTATCAGCTCTCTGAGCTTACCAAAATCCGCCTTCCTGAAATCCATTGTCTCTATTTTGCTGTACTCCCTTCTACCCTTCCTTAGATTTGCAAACTCTATGATTTCATGATCACTTTCACCCAAGCTTCCTTCTACTTTCAAATTCTCAACAAGTTCCTCCCTATTTGTTAAAATCAAGTCTAGAACAGCTTCCCCCCCAGTAGCTTTTTCAACTTTCTGAAATAAAAAGTTGTCTGCAATGCAGTCCAGGAACTTAGTGGATAGTCTGTGCCCTGCGGTGTTATTTTCCCAACATATATCTGGATAGTTGAAGTCCCCCATCACCACCAAATCTTGGGCTTTGGATGATTTTGTTAGTAGTTTAAAAAAAGCCTCATCCACCTCTTCCACCTGGTTAGGTGGCCTGTAGTAGACTCCTAGCACGACATCACCCTTGTTTTTTACCCCTTTTATCCTGACACAGAGACTCTCAACACTTCTGTCTCCTATGTCCATCTCCACCTCAGTCCAAGTGTGTACATTTTTAATATATAAGGCAACACCTCCTCCATTTTTCCCCTGTCTATCCTTCCTGAGCAAACTATACCCATCCACAACAACATTCCAATCATGTGTTTAATCCCACCAAGTTTCAGTGATGCCAACAATGTCATAATTGTATTTATTTATTAGCACTTCCAGTTCTTCCTGCTTATTACCCATACTTCTCGCATTTGTATATAGACATCTAAGATACTGGTCCCAGCTCTTCCCCAACCCCACCCTCAGTCTGGGCCTCTGGCTCGCAGCCCGACCTCAACCCCTTACCACTGTCTGCACCCCTCTCCCCAGCAAGCAACAGCCCCACTCTCAGCCCCAGTTCTTGATCACGGCTTCCCAGGGGCCACAGCCATGGCTAAGAGGGCACAGTGTGAAATGTTTGGGGACTACTGGTTTAGGGTGACATCCTCAATCACTTCTCTGCAGTCTAATAAAAGCTATTCCTCACCCACCTACCCCTCCATCAGGATGGACTAGCTATGTTCTGCTGCCCTTCACTCATACAGGAAGGAAAATAACATTTCATTCTACTCAATCCTAAAGTGATTTCTAACCCACCACCATCCCAAACTGGTCATTTTGGAAAAGCGGCCCCACCATGCTGCATAGTTAGGCAGAGTAGGTGTGTCTGTGCAAATATGGTCTGTTCCTGAAGTCTTTCCCCAGCTCCTCACTAGATGTGAGGGGGGAGCTCATTCAGACCCTGCTTATGCTTAGTATTGGGAAACTCCTTAGTGTCCCTATCTCTGCTGAAAGATTTCTCCTGCTGTCCCTTTTTTGCAACTTAGCTGAGTGGTTAAGGTGATGGACTGCTAATCCATTGTGCTCTTCATGTATGGGTTTGAATCCCATCCTCATTTGATGCATTTAGTCTTGACTCCTCTTTTGTAGACAACCATCTCCCCCCTTGGTACAATAACAGACCCAACAATGTTGCTTCTTGCAAACAAAAACCTTCTCAGAAACTTGGACACCCTCCCTTGCTATAAATAAAATGTCTAAATCCCAGATTTCTAAAAAATGTCTCTAGTTCTGTATTTCGTAGTTTTTATCTCAAAAGGTAATGTTACCACAAGCTGAATAAGGCAACGCTTCAAAGGAAAACATTAGAAATGGTAGGGGAGAAATAGGAAAGGAAAAAGCCCCTTTTCTCAGGAGATACAAACTCGACTTCCTCCTGTCTCTATCACCAGTGGATTTAGCCTCCCTCCTCATGTGCTGTAAATAAAATAAAGAGAAGATAAGGTGGTTTGGCACAAACCAAGTAAGTGTAGTCAGGGTAAAGGTACAGAAAACTGGGGGAACAGGGGAAAATGCAAACGTAATGAATACAATGAAACAGTGACGGGCTTTGGGAGCTTAACACTCAGGCCCATAAACCCTCCCTTGGAAACTGGAAGACATTAAACGATGTCCCAGCACAGAAACCTTTTCCCACTGTTCAGGTGCAGTGGATCCCACGTGCCGGCACGATGCCCAGGACCTTCCACTCTCTGGCTGATTAAGAGCCGTTGAGGAGCAACACTGGGGAGTCCGGATGGCAGTTGGGTTTCATCGCTGGCAGGGAGGCCCTCTGGGATGCTGGAAACCAGGAATGCAAGATGGCAGGAATGGGGGTGACAGGCCTCCTGTTCCTCAGTCTCATGGTGGGACCGAGGGGGGGGTCTTCACTCTCCAGCTCAGGAGCATTGTGAAGACTCGACCATGTACGAGTGACAGAGAGATTCTCTCCTTCACCTTCACTGCTTAACTGTTACCTTTTTTCCGAGCCAGACAGTTTATCTTCATCACATTCTATCCATCCACTTCTCAAAGTGTCGTGTGATGAAGCATTCTCCGTTGTCTGTGCTTGGATATGATGTTTTGACTGCTTTAATCCTATGTCAGAGTTGCTATGACTGGAGATTAAAGTGTCAAAGACATAGGAGGGGAATTCAAACGGATCCCAATCACAGTGTGATCATTGGGAGTTCAAATCCCAGGTTCCATCTATTGGTAAAGCCACTTTTGGCAAGGTGGCTGTTCTGTCCCCCATTATGGCACGAGTTTGGAATACTGGCAGCACAGAGCCAATATTCATAACATCAACTACAAAAATGAAACACATCTAGAGATAGCATCATTATAATCAGCCAATCAGAACTTCTCCATAGACCCCTTACGTACATGAAAACCTTTATACAATATTGGCTGCAAATATAGAACAGTGGTCGAAACGGTGACATATACAGGTACAGATTATGTCAATATTGTCACAGGAGGTGACACGGTATCAGTGAGACCGATACTGGAATCCTGCCTCCAGTTTTGATGTCCTCATTTGAAAAGATGATGTGAAATTGGAGCTGGGTCAGCAAAGAGCCACCAAATGTTCTGAGGGCTGGAGAAAAATGCCTTCCAGTGAGGTCTAATGGTCTCTTCTGGCCATAAAGTCGACTAATTTGTGAAAAACTGAGTGTAGCATTGGGAGCAGCATCTGATGTTTTCCTGTCTAGCTGGCTTGCTGCCTAGAACGAACGATCCTTGAGTGGGGTGATCCACAGGGAGTAGCTTAAAACTGCAAAGAGGCTGGCCAGGGGCAGGACATTAGCACAGCAAGGGAGGGGTGTGGCAGTGACATCAAAAAGGGCTTTTGCAGGACCTCAGTCTATTGGTCAAAGGTGATGGGGAGGTGGTGACCTCACAGAGAGATGCTGACATCAGTCAGGCAGGACAGGGGCGAAGGGCCAGGGAAACCTTAGAGACCCCTGTGGCTTTGCTTCAGCAAGTCTCCTTCTCCAGGTCTCTCTTTGAGGACTGAAAGAGTATTCAGGTTCATGGACGTGAGCGCCAGGAGAAACCTCTTTCCAGTTTTCTCCTTCTCTCGTAGTGATTTTACTAGAAAACAGCCGTCCCTGTTTAGAAGGTAAGAGCCTCCTGGAGGTTTGAAACCTGTTCAGTCTGATCCATCTGGTGAGAGTTGAATTCTAGGCATGGAAAACATGAGCTTAAAGAGGTAGAATTTTATTGCGCATCTGGGATTTTGTCCCTCAGAATCACTGCGGACATTAGGGTTTGTCTTTTTGTTTCACCTTTTCCTCCATCCTTCCCTCCTTCCTCTTTGTCTCTTGCTTCTTTTGTCCTTTCTCCTGTTCCCCTTCCAACATCAGGAGGTGTGCGTGCGCGTGTGTGTATGTGTGTTGCGGGGGAGTGCTCTGCAGCTTCCACTGAGAGAGGTCCTCCCAAAAATGTTGGACTGAACTAGCACTTGGGCAGTGATCCCCACCAGTGACCTGGGCCATCCTTTGGGCTTTCTGGTGAGAACCCTCAGCCTCCCATTCTCCGTCTCTACTCTGATTGTCTGAGCAGGGGGTTATTGACAGGGAGGAGACTCAGGTGTTTGTTGTTCTCTTTTAAGACCAAGGAAATAAGTCATAATCAGTTCTATGTTTGTTGAATTTTGCTACTTCTCTGCATTAATTGTCTCTGAGCAGTTCATGATTTTCTCTAACATTGCAGTTCTCCTGAAATACTTGCTGAATAATTACTGTGCGTTGTTGTTGGTCTGGGGCTCATCTGAGAGCACTTGATTCAGGTCATTCAATGTCTGAAATTCAAGTTCCGATGGTTAGTTTGAAAATCAGGGCTCTTGGGTCCTATTCCCAACTCTGCCACTGATTGGCTGGGTGACCTAAGACAAGTCGATTCTCCTTCCTCAGCCTTAGCTTCTCCCTCTTTCAGGTAGGGATAATAATGATCTGCTCCTACCTACCTGACGGTGGGTGGAGGATGGGGATCTATTGGAGAGTGTCACTAGGAGTAGGGCATAATATGAGGTGCCCTATCATGTTTATTCAAAGCAGATTAACACTTAATAGAATAGCTGAAATATTCTATTTTATTTGTATTTCTTTATTTTGAAATTGTTAAGAGCAGCCACAACTTAGCTCAGATTGAAGCATCTTATCTAATTTTTAAGATCTAACTGTCTCCTCTTTGTGTGCGATGAGACAATTTAACACACTGTGACAAACAGGAGATGCTTTTGTTTTGCAAGAAAATCTTTTTGTAAAGAATTTTCAACCCACTTGTTATGATTTCAAGAAACAAACTAGTTTAGTCCTCATGGGATTTTCTGACAGAAACAGTTTCAGTGAAATTTCCCCACCATCTCGATTCCTGAAATCTATCTCTGCCTCTGGGGGGGGTGGTTTGTTGTCCGTTAGAAAAGGAATCAGGACTGGTGGCTTCTCTTTCTGGTTCTGCCACCACCTTGCTGTGTAGGCCCTTGCGTAGGTCATTTCCTTTCTCTGGACCTCAGGCTCCTCCCCATGTGTCCAATGCGATCAGGAACAATTCTTGAACTCTGGGTAGTTGTGAGCCTGAGTGAGAGAAGGGGTGTTGAAGCCCTCTCTGAAGGAGAAATGGGAGTTTCTTGGTGTTTGCACCAAGGAATTTTAAAGTTTGCTAAAATGTCTAGTCTGCAGAAACAAGAAATATTCAGGGCCAAACTTTTTAGCCACTGCATTTTTTGAAGCCCACTCAGGGATGTGAGTCCTGTCTTTTAGGTACCTGTGGTTCTTTGCTAGTAGGAGAGAAGAAGTACCTGCCTCCATTTTTGTGGCCTTAACAAACCAGATGATGTGCCCCAGTTCTTGATGAGATCCCTGAAAAAGAACATCTTCCCATCCCTGAACAAGACAGGACCTGTCTTTCAAAGGGGAACAAAGAGACCCCTGGGACTTACAGACTAGCTAGCCTCACTTCCATAGCTGGAGAGATACTGCAATAGATTCTTAAACACTCAGTTTGTCAGCAGCACCTATAGGATAATTTGGTTCTTAGGACGAGTGAACATGGATTTGTCAAGAACAAATCATTCCAAACCAATCCTCTTTCCTTCTTTGGTAGGGTTTCGGGCCTGGTGGAGGTGGGTAAACAGTAGATGGGATCTATCTTGGTGTTACTAAGGCTTTTCACACAGTCCCGTAGGACATTCTCACAAGTGAACGAGGGAAATGCAGTCCAGCTGCAATCATTGTAATGTGGGTGCAGAGCTGGTTGAAAGCCCAGACTCCAGGAGCCCTTCTCCAGATTTGGCTGTCCAACGGAGAGGGTGTACCTTGTGGGTCTGGCAGGCATCAGTCTGGAGTCCGGTACTATTCAATATTTTCATGAATGATTTGTAAAATGCAGTGGAGACCATGCTTCTAAAATTTACAACTGACACCAATCACTTTGGAGCACAGGATTGAAATTCAGAACACCCTTAACAAATTGGAGACTTGGTCTTCTTGAGCCAAACTCCATGGTTGGGCCGCTCTCTCTAAACTGGGCTGAAGTGAAACCCCAGAGCCAAACACTCCTCCTGGGCAGTGTGCTCCTCCCTTGAATGGTCAGATACTGCTTAGCACTGTCAGAGCAGCTTTTGCTGGGGGATTCTCCCAGCACTTTCCAATAGCGGGAAAGTATGAAATCCCCATTTAACTGCTGGGGACAGAGCCCTAGAGGGGGGAGCAACTTGCCCAAAGTCCTCCAGGAAAAGGAAAAGAACCAGCAGTGGAACCAAAAGGAAATCCAGCAATGGAACTCAGGTGTCCTGGGGGTGTGCTAGGGTGACCAGATATTCCAATTTTATAGGGATAGTCTGAATTTTGCGGACTTTTTCTTATCTAGGATCCTATTATCCCCCACCCCCTGTCCCGATTTTTCACATTTGCTGTCTGGTCACACTAGGGTGTGCACATGTGTGGGTCCCAGCTTCTCCCTGCCTCCCTCATTGAAGCAGATGTGCAGGGTTACTACTCTGGGAACTGCAGGGTAGAGTGGACATAGGGTTGGCTGGAGATAGGGTCTGGCTACATACAGGGCAAGGGGTGCGGGCCTGTCTGGCTTCATGCAGGGGGGTACATCAGGTGTTGGCTGTAGACAGGGCAGGGGATTCAGGGCTGGCCGCAGACAGGGGGTGCTGGGCTGATGCAGGCTGTGGGGTGTGTGGGGGGCTGGCTGGCTTTGGGCAGGGCCACGGGGGGATGCGGCAGGAGTTGGCTGGAGACAGGGCAGGGGGTATGTCAGGGGTTGGCTGTGGGGCTGGCTGCAGGCAGAGCAGGGAGGATGCGGTTGGTGTGGGCAGGGCAGAAGGTGCAGGGCTGGCTGGAGACAGAGGCTGGCTGCAGATAGGACAGCGCTGGGGGTGCAGGGCTGTCTGCAGGCTGGGCATGGGTCAGGGCCGGTGCAAGGATGTTTCGTGCCCTAGGTGAAACTTACACCTTGCGCTTTCCCCCCCGCGCCCCCACCCTGAGGCGCCCCACCCATTGCAGCTCCCCCTCTCCAGCCTGAGGCTCCCCTCTTGTGGCAACTCCCCCGCTCTTCCCTGCCGCACCCCCCTCGCCCCAGCTCACCTCTCCTCCGAGCACGAGCACCCCGAGCACACTGTGGCCGCTTCACTTCTCTTGCCTCCCAGGCTTGTGGTGCCTAAGCCTGCCAAGCAGTCAATCACCCTCCTCTGAGCCACAGCAGCCCTGACAGTTGACAATAGAGGCACCTTAACCCCTGAGTTCCTTCAATGTGTCCCCCTCCAGGGTCCAGCTCCTATCACCAGATACTCAGGGTATGTCTATACCACCTGCCGAATCGAGGGCCAGCGATCGATCCAGCGGGGGTTGATATATTGCGTCTAGTGTAGATGCAACACATCGAGTGCTCTCCCCTTGACTGCTGTACTCCAGCTCGGTTAGAGATGCAGGCAGAGTCTATGGGGAGCTGCAGCAGTCGACTCACCGTGACTGTAACATTATAAGTATAATCTAATATCTCACTGCAAGGTGACAGGGCCAGAAAGAGTTAATTAACTCACCTCACCGACTGACCTGATCCATGGGTGAACCTTAAGAACTGGTTAGCAAGATATGTAAATGAACAGAGCTTTGAAATGCAAGTCTGCATTGTTAGAGGTAGAAGGGGAGGTGTTTGTTCAGGTCTTGTGATGTAAGCAAACAAGTCTTGTCTATTGCTATAGTTTTAATTCAAAGAGCAAGAAACGAATATTAACATTTATGATGACACTTGAGTGAAATAGTATTATTGTCTCTGTGTCTCTTTGAAGGTTGTGGAAACCTGTATCTGAACTGTTTAATGAATAAATTACCCTGTACAAATTGCCAGGATGTTTGGAAGGAGAGTTAAGCCTATTGTTTTCTGAGGCCGAAAGGCTGCTGGAAATCTATAAAAACCCTGGAACACGATCTTTCTTCATCTCAGATCTGCTTTGGGTTTCAAGAGGGGAAAACCTTAAGCCACAAGGATTGAGATCCCCAGTCATTGACTGGAGCCACCCTGAATATGGACATTGGACTATAACCTATGGACTATTTCTAAAAGGACTTTTGGCAACTACAAGCTCACCTCTACTATGTATCTGAACCTCAAGAATTGAATTCAAGTCTATATGTCCATTAATCTTTTAAACTACACTCTCTCTCTTTTCTTTTCTAATAAATTTGAGCTTAGTTAATAAGAATTGGCTATAGCATGTATTTTAGGTAAGATCTAAGTTATAATTGAACCTGGGTATGTGGCTGATCCATTGGGATCGGAAGAACCTTTTCCTTTATATGTTGAAGTAAGATTTTCAGGAATCATCATCATATCTGACAGGTGTGTCTGGACGGAGGCCTGAGGCTGAGTACTTTAAGGGAACTGCGTGGTTTAAACTTCTAAGTAACCAGTGAGGTACTACAGAAGCTATTTTGTGCTGACTTGGTAAATCTAAGTATTGAAATAACCACCGGCGTTTGGGATTTGTCTGCCCTGTTTTGTTTGCAGTTCACCCTGATTAAGTGACTTCAGCTGGCTCCCACAGGGAGCACCGTCACACCTACACCCAGGCTGTAAGGATCCAGGGGATCTTACGCGCCTTGAGGTGCACAGATAACTACGTCCAGGCCATAGGGGTCCCTGGGGGGCTTAGAGAGTTTTTTGGGGGGACACACATACCAATCTCCAAGATCTAGGGGTCCTATGGGGGCTTAGGGGGTTTATGGGGGGCATAGATACCTACGTCCAGGCTGGAGGCATCCTGGTAGTCTTAGGGGATTTTTGGGGCCCAAGATACCTATGTCCAGGCTGTAGGGGTACCAGGGGGTCTTAGGGGTTCTAGTGGGCACAGATATGTATGTCCAGGCTGTATCGGTCCCAGGGGCGATTAGAGGTTTCGTGAGGGGCACAGATACCTACATCCAGATTGTAGATGTCCTGGTGCGGGGTTAGGGGGGGTTGTGGGGGTATAAATACCTACATCCAGGCTGTAGGGGTTCCTGGGGGGTTAGGGGGTTTCTGACGGGCACATATACCTACGTGCACACTGGAGTGTTCCGGGGGGCTTATGGAGTCTATATGGGGCACAGATATTAATGTCCTGGCTGTATAGGTCCCTGGGAGGCTTAGGGGACTTGTGAGGGGCACAGATACCTAAGCTCAGGATGGAGGGGTCTACATGGGGCTTAGGTGTTTGGTGCGGGGCACAGATACCTACGTCCAGGCTACAGGGGTCCCGGAAGGGCTAAGAGTCTGGGGGGGGAATCACTCAGCCCCCGCAGGAGCAGGAAGAGGGGAGCAGTTGAGTGAGCCTGCCCAGCAAACAGCTGATCGCAGCTGCGCCCAGGCTGCCCCCAGGGAAAAGCTCAGCTGGACATAGGTATCTGTGCCCCCATGAACTGCTAAGCCCCCCAGGGACACCTCCAGCCTTGACATAGGTATCTGTGCCCCCTCACAACCCCCTAAGCGCCCCAGGGACCTGTACAGCCTGGAAGTTGTCATCTGTGCACCCCATAAACCTCCTAATCCCCCCGGGACCCGTCTAGTCTGCACAGAAGTATCTGTGACCTCCAGAAACCCCCTAAGCCTTCCAAGACCCCTACAGCCTGGACGTAAGTATCCCTGACCCACACGAACCCCCTGAGGACTTCTTCAGCCAGGATGTAGGTATCTTTACCCCCACAACCCCCTAAGCTTCCCAAGGGACCCCTACAGGCTGGACATAGGTATCTGCGACCCCTCACCTCCAAAGCACCCCTGGGACTCCTATAACCTGAAGTTAGGTATCTGTGCCCCCCACAATCCCCTAAGGCTCCCCGGGCTCCCTACAGCCTGGACGTAGGTATCTGTGCCCGCCCCGACCTCTAAGCACCCCCGGGACCCCTATAGCCTGAAGTTAGGTATCTGTGCTCCCACAACCTCCCTAAGACCCCCAGCCACCCCTCTAGCCTGGATGTAGGTATCTGTGCCACCTACGAACCCTATAAGCCCCCCAGGGACCTCTCGAGCCTGGACGTAGGTATTTGGGCCCCCCACAAACCATCTAAGCCTCCCCAGTGACCCCTAAAGATGGGAGATAGTTATCTCTGCCCTCCACAAACCCGTATGGCCCACAGGGACCCCTACAGCCTGGAGATAGGTATTTGTGCACCCCAGAAACTCCCTAATCCTTCCTGGGACATCCCCAACCTGGAAGTAGGTATCTGAGCTCCCCACGAACCCCCTATTCCCCACGGGACCCCGACAGCCTGGATGCAGGAATATCTGGGACCACAGCCCCTCTATGTGCCCCAGTAACATCTACAGCCAGGACGTTGGTATCTGTGCCCCCCATAAATCCCCTAATCCTCACGGGAACCCCTTCAGCCTGAATGAAGGTATCTGTGCCCCCCACGAACCCAAAGGGACCTTTACAGCCAAGACGTTGGTATCTGTGCCCCCCATAAATCTCCTAAGCCCTCCGGGACCCCTCCAGTCTGCACGTAGGTATCTGTGACCCCCAGAAACCCCCTAATGCCCCAGGATCCCCTACAGTCTGGACGTAGGTATCTGTGACTCAAAGAAACCTCCTAAACCACCCAGGACCCTTCCAGCTATGACGTAGGCATCTGTTCCCCCCTCTACCCCAATCCCCTCAGGACCCCTAGACCCTGGACGTAGGTATCTGTGTCTGCCCCGATCCCCTAAGCACCCCCATTACCCCTTTAGCCTGGACATAGGTATCTGTGCTCCCACAACCCCCCTAAATGCCCCAGCCACCCCTTCAGCCTGGATGTACCTATCTGTGACCCTCACGAACCCCCTAAGCCCCCAGGGATCCCTACAGCCTGGACACAGGTGTCTGAGCACCCCACGAATCCCCTAAGCTCCTCGGGTCACATCCAGCCTGGATGTATCTGAGCCCCCAGTGAACCACCTAATCTCCCTGGGACACCGACAGCCTGGACCTAGGTATCTATGCCCCCTACAGACCCCCTATACCCCTCAGGAGCCCTCCAGCCTAAATGTAGGTATCTGTACCCCCACAAACTCCACCAGAGAGGTCCTTTGGGGCCATCTGCCTGTCCCAAGTCAGGATAAAGGAGGAAGGTTGGGCGTGGGGCTAGCAACTCCACCTCGTAAAAAATCAACGTGCTACAGAAACGGCAACAATAGAGACAACAGAGACTTTTACCCTGGAAAAAGAAGGGTCTTCAATTCGAAGATGCATGACGCTGCGTGGTAAAAGCCATGAGGAAGCCACTAAGCCGATTACCCTTCTTGCAACCAGGAGAATTACTATAGGCACATGGAACGAGAAGCACCAGACAGGCACTGCGGTGGAATCCCCAAGGCAAGCGGAAAAGAGGCCGTCCAAGAAACACCTGGCAACGTGACCTTCAGGCTGATAGCAAAAAAATGGGCTATACCTGGAACCAGTTAGAACGAATGACCCAGGATAGAGGACTCTGGAGATCTGTTGTTGGCGGCCCATACCCCGATTGGGGTGACGGGCGTGAGTGAGTGAGTGAGTACCCCCACAGCCCCCCTGGACTCCTACAGCCTGGACATAAGTATCTGTGCACCCCATGAAATCATGAGCACCTGTAGGGACGCCTACAGCATGAACTTAGGTATCTGGGGCCCTCCAAGCCCCCCTAAGCTCACCAGGGAACCCTACACCCTAGAGATAAGTATCTGTATCACCCCGAACCCCATAAGACCCCCCTGGATCCCTCCAGCCTGGACTTAGGTATCTGTTCCCCCCACAAATCCACTAAGCCCCCCAGGGACCCTCCAGCCTGGATGGAGGTATCTGTGCTCACCAGAAACCCCCTTAGCTCCTCAAGAACCCCTCCAGCCTGGATGCAGGTATCTGTGCCCCTCAGAAACTGCCTAAGCCCCCCACTCCCCGGGAACCCTCCAGCCAGGACCTAGGTATCTGTGCCCCCTCAACACACTAATTCCCCTTGGAAGCCCGATTGCCTGCACATAGGTATCTCTGCCCCCCACAAACCCCCTAAGCCTCCCAGGAACCCTTACAGCCTAGACTTATGTATCTGTGCCCCCAGAAAACCCCTAATCCACCCGGAGATCCCTACAGCATGGACCTAGGTATCTGTGCCCCCAGGAACACCTAAACCCCACAGGAACCACTCCAACCTGCACATAGATATCTGTGCCTCCCAAAAAACCCTAAGCCCCCCAGGGACCCCTAAAGCCTGGAGATAGGTATCTCTGCCATCTGCAAAAGCACCTAATCCTCCCCAAAACCTCTCCAGCCTGGACGTACATATCTGTGCCCCCACAAACCCCCTAAGCCCCCTGGGACCCTTCCAGCCTGGATGTAGGTATCTGTGCCCCCCGATGCTCTAAGCCCCCTGAGAATACCTATAGCCCGGACTTAGGTATCTGTGTCCCCTACAATACCACTAAGCCCCCCCAGGGACACTTCCAAGACATACATAGGTATCTGTGCCCCTTACCAAGTCCCTAAAACCCCAGGGACCGCTGTGCTCACCACAACTCCCTAAGCCGTCCAGGGATCCCTCCAGCCCGGACGTAGGTATTGGTGTCATCCACGAAGCCCCTAATCCCCACCAGGACCTCTACAGCCTGGACGCAAGTATCTATGCCCGCCATAACCCCCCTAACTCCCCCAGGGTCCCGACTATCCTGGACGTAGGTATTTGTGACCCTATGAACCCCCTTAAGCCCCCCCAGAATGCCTCCAGCCTGGACGTAGCTATCTGTACCTCCCATGACCCTAAGGCCCCCAGGGATCTCTACAGCCTCTAGATAGGTGTGATGCTCTGTGCATTACCCTGCATGGCCACACGGTGTCAGTGTTCCTCTATGAGAGAAATGCTCTGTGCATTACTGTGATGGAGTGGGGACTGTCTGTGTGGGGGATGGGAGAACAGTGGGTGACTTAAGGTGAGTGACAGGACCTAAGCCTGTAACTCGAGCCAGGCATGAGGGAGGGGGTCAGCACGTTTGCCCTGGAAGCTGGACACAGGAAGGGGCCGGCTGGAGGGAGTTAGTTCAGTTTTGGTTTGGAGCTGGGTTGTTGGAATTCAGGGAATCCAAAACTGGGAATTAAGCTTCCTGCACCCCCAGAAGGACTCGATTGAGGGGTCCTGGTTGTGCCCAAAAGCTCTGTTGTATCCTTCGTCCCTGTTGGCCAAAAAAACCTTCTGTTTTACTGGCTGGCTGAGTCACTGTGTGTCCCAGGAAGAGGGGTGCACACACTCACCACACTCTGTGACACCCCCTAAGCCCCTCCAGGACCCCTGCAGCCTGGACGTAGGTATATGTGCCCCTCACCAAACTCCTGAGCCCCCCAGTGACCCTTACAGCCTGGACCTAGGTATCTGTGCCCCCCACGAACCCCCTAAGCCCCCCAGGGACCCCTACAGCCTAGACATACGTGGAACCCTTCTGCCAGACTGAATTGATAGCAGTAAGGACTGGGTTCAATACATAGGAGTCCCTTCCCTACAGCGTAATGCAAACCAGCTCGAGCCCCCACCCAGTGACCTGAGAAAGACAATACTTCCCCTCTCGCAAGCACAGAGTTTGGGTGTAGCATAAAACGTTCACTAATGTGAGATAAACAAAATAGCATTAAATTGGGAAAACCCCTCAACTAGGCCGTGTCCTTTTCCCTGGGCTCTTGAGTCCAGCAATCCCCAAATCAACCCCAAGACTCCAATGTCCGATACCTCAAATGTTTCAAGAGTCCAGCAACCACAAAATCACCCAAAGTCCCACAGCCCCAGAGTTCAAGAGTCTATCTGCAGGGTTTTCCCCCGGCAGCCTGGGTAGAAAGGGGCTCCTTACGTGGTCCACTGCCGACAGCCCTGCCTCTCCGTGGAATTCTACTTTGGCCTTCCCCATCAGCTGCTCTGCTTCACCAGCCAACCTGTGATCTGCTGCAGCTGTCCCAAAAAACTGCTCAGCTCACCTCACTCTATGGGCTACTCCCACCATTCCACAAACTACTCTTCTCTATCAGCTGCTCTTCTCCATAATATAGCTTCAGATTCCCCCATTAACTAACACAACTCCACGAATCCTCAAAGCCACGACGGGGCCCCTCCAGCACAGACATAGGTATCTGTGCCCCCACAACCCTCCTAAGACCCCCGAAACCCCTCCAGCCTAGATGCAGGTATCTGTGCCCCCCACAGACCCCCTAGGCCACGATGGGACCCCTCCAGCCTCGACATAGTTATCTGCGATCCCCACAACCCCCCTAAGCCCCCCAGAACCCCTCCAGCCTAGACGCAGGTATCTGTGCTCAACACGAACTCCCTAAGGCCCCCAAGACCCCTCTTGCCTGGATGAAGGTATCTGTGCCCCTCACAAACCCTTAAGCCCCCCCAGGATCCCTATAGCCTAGACGTAGATATCTGTGCACCCTCACAAACATACTGATCCTCCTAGCGACCCCACAGCATGGACGTAGGTATCTCTACCCCAAAATGCCCAAAAGAAACCCCGGGACCCCTACAGCATCGAAATAGGTATCTGTGCCCCTCCACAACTCACTAATACCCCCAGAACCCCTCCAGCCTGGACATAGATATTTGTGACCTCCAGGACCCCCTAAGCCCTCCCCACGACTTCTCCAGCCTGGACATAGGTATCTCTGCCCCCCACAAGCCGCCTAAAACCCATAGGGCCCCCACCAGCCTGGTTGTAGTTAAGTGTATGCCACTCAAACCCCCTAAGTTCCCCAGGACCCCTCCAACCGGGACGAAGGTATCTGGGCAACCACAACCCCTTAAGTCTCCCAGGGACCCCTCCAGACCATACATAGGTTTCTGTGCCCCTCAGCAACTCCCTAAACCCCTAGGGACCACTACAGCCTGGACATATGTATCTGTGCTCACCACAACCCCCGAAGCCATCCAGGGACCTCTCCACCCAGGATGTTGATATTTGTGTCCCCCATGAAGCCCCTAATCCCCACTGGAATGCCTCCAGCCTAGATGCAGCTATCTGTGCCCCCCACGACCCCTAAGCCCCCGAGGGATCTCTACAGCCTCTACATAGGTGTGATGCTCTGTCCATTACCCTGAGTGGCCACACAGTGTCACTGTTGCTCCATGCGGGAAATGCTCTGTGCATTACCCTGGGTGGCCACACAGTGTCACTCTTGCTCCATGCGGGAAATGCTCTGTGCATTACCCTGGGTGGCCACACAGTGTCAGTGTTGCTCCATGCGGGAAATGCTCTGTGCATTGCCCTGTGTGGCCACACAGTGTCACTGTTGCTGCATGCGGGAAAAGTTCTGTGCAATACTCCGTGTGGCCACACAATGTCACTGTATCTCCAGTCAGGAAATCGATACTGCCTTACCCTGCGTGGCCACAAGGTGTCACTGTTGCACCATGCAGCAAATGTTCTGTGCATTACCCTGTGTGGCCACATGGTGTCACTTATCAGAGTTGTAGCCCGTGTTAGTCTGGATCTGTAAAAGCAGCAAAGAGTTCTGTGGCACCTTACAGTGTAACAGACGTTTTGGAGCATGAGCTTTCATGGGTGAATACCCACTTCATCAGATACATATAGTCTAAATTTCCAGGGGCAGGTATATATATGCAGGCAAGCTAGAGATAACGAGGTAGTTCAATCAGGGAGGATGAGGCCCTGTTCTAGCAGTTGAGGTGTGAAAACCAAGGGAGGAGAAACTGGTTCTGTAATTGGCAAGCCATTCACAGTCTTGTTTAATCCTGAGCTGATGGTGTCAAATTTGCAGATGAACTGAAGCTTAGCAGTTTCTCTTTGAAGTCTGGTCCTGAAGTTTTTTTGCTGCAGGATGGCCACCTTAAGGTCTGCTATAGTGTGGCTAGGGAGGTTGAAGTGTTCTCCTACAGGTTTTTGTATATTGCCATTCCTAATATCTGATTTGTGTCTGTTTACCCTTTTCCGTAGCGACTGTCCAGTTTGGTTGATGTACATAGCAGAGGGGCATTGCTGGCATATGCTGGCTTATATTACATTTGTGGATGTGCAGGTGAATGAACCGGTGGTGGTGTGGCTGATCTGGTTAGGTCCTGTGATGGTGTCGCTGGTGTAGATATGTGGGCAGAGTTGGCACTGAGGTTTCTTGCATGGATTGGTTCCTGAGGTAGAGTTACTATGGTGCGATGTGCAGTTACTGGTGAGAATATGTTTCAGGTTGGCAGGTTGCCTGTGGGTGAGGACTGGCCTGCCACCCAAGGCCTGTGAAAGTGTGGGATCATTGTCCAGGATGGGTTGTAGGTCCCTGACGATGCATTGGAGAGGTTTTAGCTGGTGACTGTATGTGATGGCCAGTGGAGTCCTGCTGGTTTCTTTCTTGGGTTTGTCTTGCAGTAGGAGGCTTCTGGGTACACGTCTGGCTCTGTTGATCTGTTTCCTTATTTCCTCGTGTGGGTATTGTAGTTTTGAGAATGCTTGGTGGAGATTTTGTAGGTTTTGGTCTCTGTCTGAGGGGTTAGAGCTGATGCGGTTGTACCTCAGTGCTTGGCTGTAGACAATAGATCGTGTGATGTGCCCGGGATGGAAACTGGAGGCATGAAGGTAGGCATAGCAGTCGGTAGGTTTTTGGTATAGGGTGGTGGTAATGTGACCATCACTTATTTGCACCTTGGTGTTTAGGAAGTGGACCTCCCGTATAGATTGGTCCAGGCTGAGGTTGATGGTGGGGTGGAAGCTGTTGAAATCATGGTGGAATATTTCCAGAAACTCCTTCCCATGGGTCCAGATGATGAAGATGTCATCAATGTAGCGTAGGTAGAGAAGGGGCGTGAGTGGACGAGAGCTGAGGAAGCGTTGTTCCAGGTCGGCCATAAAAATATTGGAATATTGTGGGGCTATGCGGGTGCCAATAGCCATGCCACTGATCTAGAGATATATATTGTCATCAAATTTGAAATAGTTGTGTGTGAGGATAAAGGCATAGAGCTCTGCAGCCAATTGTGCTGTGGCATCATCAGGGATACTGTTCTTGACAGCTTGTATTCCATCTGTGTGTGGGATGTTCGTGTAGAGAGCCTCTACATCCATGGTGGCTAGGATGGTGTTTTCTGGAAGGTCACCAATGCGTTGTAGTTTCCTCAGGAAATCAGTGGTGTCACAGAGATAGCTGGGAGTGCTGGTGGCATAGAGTCTGAGCAGAGAGTCCACATATCCAGACAGTCCTTCAGTGAGAGTGCCAATGCCCCAGATGATGGGGCAGCCAGGATTTCTGGGTTTGTGGATCTTGGGTAGCAGATAGAATAACCCTGGTTGGGGCTCAAAGGGATGTTGATTTGTTCCGGTGTTAGTGTAGGGAGTGTCCTGAGTAGATGGTGCAGTTTCTTAGTGTATTCCTCAGTGGGATCTGAGGGAAGTGGCCTGTAGAATTTGGTGTTGGAGAGTTGTCTGGTAGCCTCCTTTTGGTAGTCAGACCTGTTCATGATGACAACGGCACCTCCTTTGTCAGCCTCTTTTATGATAATATCTGGGTGGTTTCTGAGGCTGTGGATGGCATTGCGTTCTGCACGAATTAGGTTATGAGGCAAGCGATGTTGTTTTTCCACAATTTCAGCCTGTGCACGTTGCAGAAGCATTCAATGTAGAGGTCCAGACTGTCATTTCGACCCTCAAAAAAAGCCCATGTGGCTATTCACCCACGAAAGCTCATGCTCCAAAACGTCTGTTAGTCTATAAAGTGCCACAGGATTCTTTGCTGCTTTTACAGAAAAGACTAACATGGCTACTCCTCTGATACAGTGTCACTGTTGCTCCATGCAGGAAATGCTCTGTGCATTACCCTGTGTGGCCACACGGTGTCACTGTTGCTCCATGCGGGAAATGCTCTTTGCATTACACTGCATGGCCACACGGTGTCACTGTTGCTCCATGCAGGAAATGCTTTGTGCATTACCATGCATGGCCACAAGGTGACACTGTAGCTCCATGCAGGAAATGCTCTGTGCATTACCCTGCATGGCCACATGATGTCACTGTTGCTCCGTGAGGGAAATGCTCTGTGCATTACCCTGCGTGGCCACACGGTGTCACTGTTGCTCCATGCAGCAAACACTCTGTGCATTACTGTGATGGAGTAGGGACTGTTTGTGTGGTGGATGGGAGAGCAGGTGGTGACTTTAGGACCGGACATGTGCTCAGCCTGTAACTCGAGCTAGGCATGGGGGAGAGGGTCAGCAACCTTGCCCGGGAAGCTGGACACAGGAAGGGGCTGGCAGGAGGGAGTTGGGTTAGTTTAGTTTCGGTTTTGGTCTGAGTGGTTGGAATTCAGGGAATCCCAAACTGGGAACTATGTTTCCTAAACCGCCAGAAGGACTCGATTGTGGGGTCCTGCTTGTGCCTCCAAACTCTGCTGTACCCTTCACTCCTGTTGTCCAATAAACCTTCTGTTTTACCGGCTGGCTGAGAGTCACCATGAGTCCCAGGAAGAGGGGTGGCAAACCGGACTCCCCCACACTCCGTGACAGACCCTAAGCCCCTCTGGGACCCCTGCAGCCTGGACGTATGTATCTGTGCCCCCCACCAAACACCCAAGACCCCTGGAGACCCCTCCAGCCTGAATTTAGGTAACTGTGCCCCCCACAAGCCCCTTAAGCCCCTCAGGGACCTATACAGTCAGGACATTTGTATTTGTGCTCCATATAGACTCCAGAAGCCCCCTGGGACACTCCAGTGTGCATGTAGGTATATGTGCCCCTCAGAAACACCCTAACCCCCAGGACCCCCTACAGCCTGGATGTAGGTATTTATACCCCCACAACCCCACAACCCCCTCCCGGGACATCTCCAATCTGGACATAGATATCTGTGCCCCTCATGAAACCTCTAAACCGCCCCCCCGGGACCGATCCATCCTGGACAAACGTATCTGTGCCCACCCGAACCCCTAAGACCCCCTGGTACCCCTACAGTCTGGACATAGGTATCTTGGGCCACCAAAAATCCCCTAAGACTCCCAGGATGCCTCCAGCCTGGATGTAGGTATCTATGCCCCCCACTAAGCCCCTAAGCCCCTCTGGTACCACAACAGCCTGGATTTAGGAATATGTGCACCCCACGAACCCCCTAAGGCCCCTTGGGACCCCTAAAGCCTGGAGATTGGTATCTGTGTCCCCCTCAAAACTCTTTAAACCGCCCCGGGACCCCTACGGCCTGGACGTAGGTATCTGTGCACCCCAAGGCCCCTAAGATCCCCCCGACCCCTACAGCCTGGATGTAGGTGTGATGGTGCTGCCTGTGGGAGCCAGCTGAGGTCACTCAATCAGGGTGAACTGTAAACAAAACAGGGCAGACAAATCCCAAATGCTGGTGGTGATTTCAATACTTAGATTTAACATGCCAGCAGAAAACAGCTACTGTAGTACTTCACTGGTTACATAGAAGTTTAAACCACGCAGTTCCCTTAAAATACTCAGCCTCAGGCCTCCGTCCAGACACACCTGTCAGATATGATGATGATTTCTGAAAATCTTACTTCATCATATAAAAGAAAAGATTCTTCCGATCCCAATGGATCAGCCACATACCCAGGTTCAATTATAACTTAGATCACGCCCAAAATACATGCTATAGCCAATTCTTATTAACTAAGCTAAAATTTATTAGAAAAGAAAAGAGAGAGAGTGTTGGTTAAAAGATTAATATACATATAGACTTGAATTCAATTCTTGAGGTTTAGATACATAGTAGAGGTGAGCTTGTAGTTGCCAAAAGTCCTTTTAGAAATAGTCCATAGGTTATAGTCCAATGTCCATATTCAGGGTGGCTCCAGTCAATGACTGGGGATCTCAATCCTTGTGGCTTAAAGTTTCCCCTCTTGAAAACCAAAGCAGATCTGAGATAAAGAAGGATCGTGTCCCAGGCTTCTTATACGTTTCCAGCAGCCTTTCGGCCTCAGAAAACAATAGGCTTAACTCTCCTTCCAAACATCCTGGCAATTTGTACAGGGTAATTTATTCATCAAACAGTTCAAATACATGTTACCACAATCTTCAAAGAGACACATAGACAATAATACAATTTCACTCAAGTATCATCATAAATGTTAATATTCCTTTTTTGCTCTTTGAATTAAAACTATAGCAATAGACAAGTCTTGTTTGCTTACATCACAAGACCTGAGCAAACATCTCCCCTTCTACCTCTAACACTGCAGACTTGCATTTCAAAGCTCTGTTCATTTACATATCTTGCTAACCAGTTCTTAAGGTTCACCCATGGATCAGGTCAGTCGGTGAGGTGAGTTAATTAACTCTTTCTGGCCCTGTCACCTTTCAATGAGATATTAGATTATAATTACAATGTCACAGTCACAGTGAGTTGACTGCTGCAGCTCCCCGTAGACTCTGTCTGCGTCTCTCACCGAGCTGGAGTACAGCAGTCGAGGTGAGAGCACTTGATGTGTTGCATCTACACTAGACGCGATATATCAACCCCCGCTGGATTGATCGCTCTCCACCGATTCGGTAGGTAGTATAGACATACCCTGAGTATCTGGTGGTCGGAGCTGGACCCCGGAGGGGGACACATTGAAGGAATTCAGGGGTTAAGGTGCCTCTATTGTCAACTGTCAGGGCTGCTGTGGCTCAGAGGAGGGTGCTTGA
Organism: Gopherus flavomarginatus; assembly: GCF_025201925.1. Lineage (NCBI taxonomy): Eukaryota > Metazoa > Chordata > Testudines > Testudinidae > Gopherus > Gopherus flavomarginatus. The sequence continues at coordinate 50,273,552 of NC_066624.1, forward strand.
CTGCCTGGCAGGCTTAGGCGCCGCAAGCCTGGGAGGCGGGAGAAGTGAAGTGGCCACGGTGTGCTCACGGTGCTTGTGCTAAGAGCAGGGGTGAGCTAGAGCAAGGGGGGTGCCACTGGGCAGAGCGGGAGAGTTGCCACAAGAGGGATGCCTCAGGGTAGAGGAGGGGAGCTGCCACGGGTGGGGTGCATCAGGGCGGGGGCGCAGGGGGGGACGGTGCAAGGTGAAAGTTTCGCCTAGGACAAGAAACATCCTTGCACCGGCCCTGCCTCATGACCTGACTGCAGCCAGCCCTGCACCCCCTGCCCTGCCCTGCCCACAGCCAGTCTCTGTCTCCAGCCAGCCCTGCACCTTCTGCCCTGCCCGCACCAGGCGCATCCTCCCTGCCCTGCCTGCAGCCAGCCCTGCAGCCAGCTCCTGACACACCCCCTGCCCTGTCTCCAGCCAACTCCTGCCGCACCCCCCTGTGGCCCTTCCCAAAGCCAGCCAGCCCCCACACCTCTCCAGCCTGCACCAGCCCTGCACCCCCTGTCTGCAGCCAGCTCCATACCCCCTGCTCTGTCTCCAGCCAACCTCTGATGCACCCCCCTGCCTGAAGCCAGCCAGCCCCGCATCCTTTGCCCTGGCTGCAGCCAGACCCTACCTCCAGCCAACCCCATGTCCACTGATGCCCTGCAGTTCCCAGGGCAGTAACCCTGCACATCTGCTTAAATGAGGGGGGCAGGGAGCAGTTGGGATCCACACATGCACACCCTAGGGTGACCAGACAGAAAGTGTGAAAAATCGGGATGGAGTGGGGGGTAATAGGATCCTAGATAAGAAAAAGACCCCAAAATTCGGACTGTCCCTATTAAATCAGGACATCTGGTCAGCCTAGCACACCCCGAGGTTTCCTGAGTTCTATTGCTGGGTTTCCTACTGGTTCCACTGCTGATTGTTTTCCTTTTCCTGGGGGACTTTGGGCACGAAAACTGGAGACAGTACAAAGCTTGTATAAAGGTAAAATTAAATAGGTTGCAGAGGAGTTTTTTATTAAACTTAGGCTTTTGTTGTTAAAAATTTCATCGCTCAGGGGTGAGAAAAAATGACAAAATTTGAGCCATGCAAAGCAGCAGTGTGAACAGCGCTTTGTAGGTGGAGCTGTGCTCCCGGTGACGAAGTTCCTGCCACTCGTTGGAGGTGGTTTGGTTTTGTTGCCGGGGAAGCTCTCTCCCAGCGATAAGGATGGCCACACAGCTCACCTTACAATGGCATGGTTAGAGTGGCACAGCTGCGCCGTGGTAAGGTGCGCAGTGTAGACCCAGCCTCAGAGCTGGGGGAAAGCCGACAGGCGCTGAGGAGCACAGGGTTCAGACAGAGACATCCGTTAGGAGAGGAACTATTCACAGGGATTCTCTATAGCCTAGTAAGGAGGAGAGGATGGAAGATGATAATGTAAAGGTAGGATCTGATGAGAAACAGTGAAATGAAAGAGTCTCCCTCAATTACATCACGTAATAGCAGACAGCTAAAATGGGACACATTTTATAAATGCTTAAATACAAATGCTAAATGTCTAAGTACTAAGATGGGTGAATTTGAGTGCCTGGTATTGAGTGACAATATTGTTAGAATAGGCATCACAGAAACTACTGCACCCCCTCCAGTACCCATGTGGGGACACTGATCTGTGTGCATGGAGCAGCTGGCATTGCTGCCCCCCACTCCTCCCTGGAATGCTGCTCCTCCAGGCACCCCTAGGGGCTGTGGGATGTGGGGGCAAGAAGCGAGATCATCCGAGCTCCCTGCATCCAGGTCACTTTCCTCAGCTGGGCTGCATAAGGGGAGAGCAGAGAGCAGCAGCTTCTGATGCTCCCCTCACAGCACAGCCCAGGGGGAAAGTGACCAGGACGCATGGAGCACATAGTGTTGCTCCTTGCTCCCCCCAACCCTCTATGGGCCCATGGAGGAGCATTGGGGCAGGGGAGAGCAGTGAGCACCTTTACACTGTCACACTGTGCCCTTTGACCTCCTGGAGCCCTGGGCGACTACTGGGGGGCCCCACCCCTAGTGCTGGCGAGGCTCCCCAGCACAAGCAGCAGAAAACACAGAGAGACGGGCCACCCAATGAGCAGTGGTAGCCAGGGCGGCTTGTAACGGAGCCTCGGGGGGGGCTCAGCCTCCCCAAACCTTGCGTTGCCAAGGGAACAGTAGGGCCCATGACTAGGGTCCCTAGCCAAATTGAGTCCCCCTGGAAAAGTCTCCCAAATGTCAGCCTCAGAGCCGGAGGGGCTCCCACTCCCTGCTAGGGCCCGGGAGCTGCAGCAGGGCCACAGAGCTTCTCTGGTTTCAGGGCCGCAGCGGGGCAGGGGTAAAGGAGTGATAGAGTGGGGCCAGTGTGGGAAGGGGTAGAACAGAGGGGACAGTGCATGGGGCCATGGGTGGAAGGGGGAAGAGCCAGAGACAGAAGGGGGGGCATGGTTCCGGTGCTGGGGCCTCCACATTTGTTCTCCCTTTCCCTGGGTTTTGGCATCACTAGCCCCTGCTTAGCGAGTAGGGGTCAGTGGTCCCCATAATGTGGGGCATGACTTCTAGAGGGACACAGAGGAAGATTAATTGGGGCACCTCAGGGCCTGAGCCAACCCCCATGGAGGGCAGAGAGGGAGCAAAACTCAGCCCCACTCTGTCCCAGCTCTTCCCAAACCCACCCTCAGCCTAGACCTCTGGCTTCCAGCCTGGCCTCGACCCCCTACCCCTGTCTGCACCCCACTCCCCAGCAAGCAACAGCCCCACTCCCGGCCACGGTTCTCGATAGTGGCTTCGGAGAGACCACAGCCATGGCTAAGAGCGCACAGTGTGAAATGTTTGGGGACCATTGGTTTAGGGTGACATCCTCAATCACTTCTCTGCAGTCCAATAAAAGCTATTTCTCACTCACCTCCCCCTCCATCAGGATGGACTAGATAAGTTCTGCTGCCCTTCACTCATACAGGAAGGAGAATAACATTTCTTTCCACTCCATCCTAAAGTGATTTGTAACCCACACCATCCAAACTGGTCATTTTGGGGAAGCGGCCCCACCATGCTGCATACCTGGGCAGAGTAGATGTGTCTGTGCAAACACGGTCTGTTCCTGAAGTCTTTCCCAGCTCTTCACTAGATGTGAGGGGGGAGCTCATTCAGACCCTGCTTCCGCTTAGTATTTAAAAACTCCTTAGTGTCCCTATCTCTGCCAGCCTTAGATTTCTCCTCCTGTCCGTTTCCTGACAACTCAGGTGAGGTGGCCAAGTGGTTAAAATGATGGACTGCTAATCGATTGTGCTCTGCACACATGGGTTCCAATCACATCCTCAGTAGATGCATTTAATCTTCACCCTCCTTTACAGACAACTCTCTCCCCCTTTAGTACAATAACAGATCAAACAATGTTACTTCTGTAACCCAAAATTGGGTCAGCTAGTAAGCTTAGGGAGAACTAATGACCCCCCAGAGTTTGGAAGAAAACAGCACATGTATTATATTGATAGCTAAGCTCAAAAGAAGGGAGGAGGGAGGGTGTCACACTCGCATACTCACACTCCCAGGATAGGCCAAAGAAGATGGGTAGGGGGGTGTCACATTCATGCTCCCAGGACAGGCCTGGCAGTAGAGATGTAGGATCCTTTAAGGTAAGTGTCCCACAGCGCTGTGATGGACAGTGTGATGAAGGTAGGTCTCCCTGAGGTATGATGGAATGTAACACAGCGAACCACTGGCCAGACGGGCCGGGAAAAGGGCATTCACTGGAGGTACAAAGGAGAGGGGGAAAGCCACTTCATAGGCATTCAAAGAGGGAGAGGAGACAAGGGCGCGGGGGGGAGTGTAACAGACCTTTTGAGCATACAGGTTATACAGAGCACACAGATCACTGCTGTTCCTACAACAGGGTAAGCTCTCAAGCAGCATGTTTCTTACTTTGCCCATCTGTCAATTATGATGATTATCGATGGAAATATTTTGCCATTGGGTTGTGTGTTTACACAGAAATTGACATTTACCAACAAATAGGTAATTCTTCCAAGCCTGCCTAGTCTGCAGTTGATGGGTTTAGAGGCACACATTCACTCTTCCAGGTCCCCATGCCAGGCCTGTGCTCTCCAGGCTGTCAACTTCCCACACTGCTGGGATCCTTCCCTCATCTTCCCCCAGACCACTGCTCCACCCCCACTTCTGGTATTCCCTCCCCACACTGTTTAACTCCCCTTCTGGCAGGATCACTTTCCATTCCTGTCTCCACTCTGGGCAAAAGCTCTGCACTGTTCCCATACCAGAAGTTGAACCCAGGCCACCTGGATGAAAACCAGAAATCATGACTAGCCCATATGGGACTATTGTTCCATCTGACGAAGTGGGTATTCACCCACGAAAGCTCATTCTCCAATACGTCTGTTAGTCTATAAAGTGACACAGGACTCTTTGCTGCTTTTATTACTATAACTCAGGCCTTGGCTACACTGGAGAGTTACAGCGCTGGTGGTGGCTTTACAGCACTGTAACTTACTCCCCGTCCACACTGACAAGGCACATACAGCGCTGTATCTCCCTGGCTACAGCGCTGGCAGTACTCCACCTCGACGAGAGGAATAAAGAGAACAGAGCTGGTGATGCAGAGCTGGGGTGCCAGTGTAAACAGTGATTAATCTTACTAAGCTGTCACTGATCTCCGGAACCTTCCCATAATGCTTTTAAGTAGAAATAACGCTCTTTGTTTTGGTGTGATGCCTCTGTTTGTTTTGTTGTGAGCTCGGGGCTCCCGGAGCTGCTTAGTTTAAAACCAAACACAGTTACTGTTTGCAGTGAATGAGCAGAGGCAGGGGGATCCCTTTGGAACGCCCACAGCTGGTGTTTGCTTGAGGAGAGAAGCAGCCCGGTGGGCACGGAGGGGGGGGTCTGTTTTGGAGCAGCTGCTTATCTGGTCTGTGACGAAAAAAACAAAGGCGGCTATTTGCATTTAGTGAATGAGAGAGGGGTGGGGGAGGAGGCTTGAACTTGCCAGGCAGGGAGCTGACACAGTGTCAGCTCCAAAAATCCACTCGCTCTGTCTCCCCTACGCTCCCTGTCACACTCTGCCCCACCCTTCTCTTTTGAAAAGCACCCCATAATGCACCACTCCCAACAGCGCTGCAAATGTGGCCACACTGCAGTGCTGGTAGCTGTCAGTGTGTCCACACTGTAGCGCTTTCCCTACACAGCTGTAGGAAGACAGCTTTAACTCCCAGCGCTGTACAGCTGCAAGCGTAGCCAAACCCTCTCTAAGCCGACCCCTTACGAGAGCAGCAAGGACTAGTGTGACTGGATGTCCTGATTTTTGGGTCTTTTTTCTTATATAGCTGCTTATTACCCCCACCCCCTGTCTGAGTTTTTCACATTTGCTGTCCAGTCACAGTAGCAGGGGTTGCACACAGGGCTGCATTAACCTTTAGGTGCTGAGGTTTCCCTCTCTCCATTCCCAGAGCCTGTGATCAGGAAACAGACATCAGGGCTCCCAGGTGCTGCACAGACCATGACTGAGATCAGACCCCATATTGTGCAAGGTGCTGTATAAACCCTGGCCAACATTGGGACACCCAGGGGGTGCCCAACTTCTTCTGACTCCCTCTGGATCACCCCCCCCCGCAAAAAACCACCTTTCCAAACAGTCCTTCTTTCCCTGCCCCATGATTCTGCTTTCACACCCTGGGACCATCTCCTCTCTTCGTCTCTCCCCCTCCAGGTGAAGCAGAGATGGAGGCAACTTCAGCCACTGGAGACAGCCCCAGCGAGCGCTGCAGCCAGCCCTGGGGGTGGGGCGGGTGTTTGCAGACACAGGAAGGGAGCAGCTGGGGGAGGGGGGCTGTGCTGGGAAGGAAGCAGGAGAACAAAGCCCAGAGACCCAACACTGCGCAGCTCCTGGGGGCGGGACTCTGGCTCTGCTCAGGGGCGGGGCAGCTCCTGGGGGTGGGGCTCTGGCTCAGTCCAGGGGCGGGGCAGCTCCTGGGGGCGGGGCTCTGGCTCAGCTCAGGGGCGGGGCAGCTCCTGGGGGCGGGACTCTGGCTCAGCTCAAAGGCGGGACTCTGGCACATTGTGACGCGGAGCCCGGGCTGAGCAGCTGCTCCCTGGTTCTCCACGTGCTGCCAGCAGCGCTGGAGCTGCCCGAGCCGGAGCGGAGCCGCTGTTCTCAGCTGCAGCCAGGATCTGCCCCCGGCCCCGCTGGGGTCCAGGTGGGGACAGAGACTGGGGCCCGGGGGTTCCCCTTGGTGTGGCTGGCGGGGGCGGGAGGGGAGGGGACAAGCCAGAGCTGCAGGCTGGGGAATGGAGGTGGGACATTGTGACCCGGAGCCCCCTGGGAGTAAGAGACCCCGGGGGAAGGGAAAGTGTCTCTGCCCCGGTGAGCCTGGGAGGAGCCTCGGAGCCGCCTCGGTCCCAGTGGAGCTGCAGCAGGATCCGCCCGCCTCGCTGGGATGGAGGGGGGGCCGGGGCCCGGCGGGGGGGCAGAGCCTGAGGCCCGGCGGGGGGGCCGAGGGGGAGCCTGGGGCCCGGCGGGGGGGGCGGTGTATTAAATCGCTCCCCATAGCAATGTGCTACTCCCGGGCACTGAGCATGCACAGTAAGAGCCGCTGAAGCCGCTGCCCTTCCCCCTGCCCGGACCTGCCGTAATGTTCCACCGGGCGCTGGGGGCGGGGCTGGAGCGGAGGGGGGGAGTAACAGGGAGCGCGGGGGGGGGGGGGGCGCTGAGCAGGAAATTGATGGGGGGGGTCAGGCAGCTGGAGGCAGGGTCGGGGGGGGGCTAAAGGGCACAATCCGGGCTGGGGGGATGAGCAGGAGTTGAGCTCAGGGGGAGGTGCTGGCAGAGCCTCCCCCCTTTGCTGTGTGTGGGGTGTCAGGGCGGGGAGAAGCCGGAAGTTGCAGGGAGGGGGAGGTCACTGGGGTGGGGGGGTAGATCTGTCTCTGTGCAGCCAGGACATTCCCGGGGTGGGGGCGGGGAGGTGAGTTAACTGGATCATGTCCCTGTTTTTGCCACTTCCTCCCACATACACATTCTCTCAAGATTTCCCCTTTTCTCTCTCATTATCACACGTGGCTATAAAATCCAGGGAGATTCTCCTCCTCCCCCCAATGATCAGATCTCTAATTGCCTCTAATTTTCCCTTTTCTCTCCATACTTCTCAAATATCAATTTAAAATCTCTTCGATGGGGGATTTTCCCACCCATTTTATCTGCAGCGATTTGTCCTTGTTTGGGTGGGAAATTGTTGCCCTGGGTCATTCCCCAGAACTTGGCTTCCCCTGGAGTGGGGATGGGATGGGATGAGGTGCCCGTTCTCTGCCAGGAAAGGGAAGGGAGGAGCACATCCCCCATGGAGACTGCCCAGACCCCATTTTCCAATCCCCCTGCGGCCCCCGTCCATTGTTCAGGGAGCCTTCCAGCTCCCCCCACTCCTTAAATCAGCTCCTCAAAGGGCTCTGAGCTGCTCACGTGAATGGTTGCCCTGGGTCTGGGGGGGACCATCACATTCTGTTTATGTATTGGACAGTCATATAAAATCCAGTCCAACAGTCCCCCTTTTCCACTAGTTATTTAATAGCAACATCAAATCCCCTCCGATCTTGGTGGTTTTCTCTCATGTTATCAAATGTCGTTTGTGACTGGTTCTCTCTGCGTATCTCAAAGATTGATATAAAATACCCCAAACATTTGCCCCACTTCTCTCTAGTTGTTTTATTTCTAATTGAATATGATGGGTTGTTTCCCAATGTGCTAAGATGCAGCCGCCTCTGGGGTGGATCCATGGTGGCCATTATTTGCTAGTGACAGCCTGTGGACCTTTCTTGCCCTCCAGGCCTTCCACTCTCCTGTTAAAGAAGCACCCCCCAGGCTCCCTCTGCCTGTGTGACTGGCCAGCAGGAGGTGGTGTTAACTTTCTAGCCACTTCTCACACTCTGTGAGGTAACAGTTGCAGGGGCAGGGAAGGTGTCTGTGTGGGGAGATTGCAGCTGAAGGGGCATTGTGGTGGGGGGGACCTCTGGGTGGCTGGGCAGGGGGTACCCTAGTCAGGTTGATGGGTTGTGGAGGTTTGGGGTTTTCGGGGGTGGTGGTTCTGATGTGCCCATCCCTGAGGCTATGGGTCCTGGAGGTGGGTATCGCTGGGGGCCTGGTGGCTGCAGAACAGTGGGGGTGGGTGTCTCCTGGGGAGGCGGGACAGAGGATTAGAGGGAGCCTGGTTCTGTGCCAGGGGCTCTGTCTGTGCTTCCCCTGCTGGTTCCTGGTCTTGTTGCCATGCCTAGTGCACAGAGCTGGGGGAGAGGATCCCTGGCACTAGGTGAGGGCATGTCCAGGGAAGCAGAGTGATGGGTCCCACTGTAAAGCATCAGGGGGTCACACTGGGCAGAGGAGGGGTTCCCAGGCAAATGTCAGGGTAGATCGTTCTGGAAGGTGGGAAAGTTCCTAGGCAGGCAGTGAGGGACTGAGTTCCCAGTGGGGAGGGGTCCCTTGAGGGGGTCCCTGGCTGTTGAGGGCTCTTGGTGGGGGTAACTCTTTGGGATTCCCAACCTGGCAATCATGGTGTGGTGGGGGTTCTCTAGGCCTGGTGGGGCTTTGAGGGGTATCTGGGGTCCCTGGCCAGGGACTCTGGGGGCTGCGTCCCAGGGAATATCTGATGGGATCCTGGCTGGGGGGTGTCTGGGGCCCCTGGCTGGGGGGTCTGGGCTCTGGGTACTAGGGGGTGTCTGGGGGCTGCTGCTAACCATGATCCTTCTCTCTGGTCAACTTGTGCCAGAGTCCTGGACTCCAAGTCACCAGGTCACCAGTCCATTCCCCAGTCACGTGCCCTGTCACTGTGATAACTTTCTGTCCACTTAGCAAACACTGTTAGTGTGAAATCACAGATTTTGCTTTTCTCTCTTTTGAAAACTGCAGGAAACTTTCGGTTCCATTTGGAAAATTTGTGCCCCCAGTCCTTGTCCTAGATCTGCGGGGGTGAGGGAGGTGGGAAGGGAGTCAGCACTGCCACACGATGGTCTTTTCCACAGCGTTCTGGACTCATTCTTTCTGTAAATCTAGGTGTCATTGAGACCATTGTTAATCCAGAGTCACTGTATGGAAAGACAAGGAGTGATTCCAGATGGACAGTGGGTCAAATGAGATCAGCCATTCTCCCTGTGAGGAGGGGCTCCCATTAGCTGCTCTCCCCAGAGAGCTAAAGGAGGGACGCTGCTCAAACGCGCTGTCCCTCTCTGCTCAGGATATTGGGGTTCAGCTTCCTGGGTCAGAGACTGCAGCCTCCATTGTGATCTGGGAGACCAGGCTTGGCAGCTGCTGCTCCCCCAGTGGGGCTCTGTGCTGGGAAGTGACCTTAATTAAAGCTTCTTCTCTGCCCGGCCCAAGGGATGACTTTCTGCAGCTGGTCCTAGCCCCCTAGGGCAGCTCTGGGCCCTGTTACTACTAAATTCTGAGCCAGAGTCTCCAGGTAACTGAAAGACCTCAGGGAATGTCCTAGGGTCTGGCAAGAAAGTGACTGCACAAACAACCCCACCTCATTTCTCCTCCCATTAGTGGTTGAGAGGAGGAAATCCAGCCATGGGAGAGCAAAGCCCCCAGGAATGGGACTGTCCCAGCCAGAGGGGCAGGGAGGGAGGACAGGGGAAGGAGAGACTGAAAGGGGCAGTGGGAGAAATGAATGTGGGGGAGAGATTTCCAGCTCTCTAGTCCACCCAGACACATGTATTGCTGCATCCCTGGGCAGAACCACTTTCCAGTGAACAAAACAAGGATCAGACAGAGCAAAAGCCAGTTCCTGACTCCATATTCCCCCTGCTGGGGTGTGGCTGCCGTGGGGTCAGTGTCTGAGGGAATCCCCCACAGTGACTCCTTTGGTTCTGCTCTTTTCTAGCCTTGTGTTCAGAGAAGAGATGAGGGAAGGGAGAAAGGAGGTTAAAAATGTGTCTGTGGACTTAGCCTGGCAGGAGGGGCCAGGTCTAAATTGTAATAAACAGATTGAGCATTTCCCAGCATGACAGAATCTAGGGTGTCTGCCTGCAGGGAAAGGGCCTGGGGGAATTATGTTGTGAAATTAACTAAAACCGGTTCAGATACGCCCAGAGCTGCCCTTCTCCCCCAGACAGGCTGCAGAATGACGTCCGTGTTTTGCTCCAGCTCATCCCAGCCTGGCGTGGGACAGGGAAGAGAAATGGCTGCACTGGAGTCAGTCCAGGTAGAGATTATCGGGGGGTTGCTGGTGGGTTCCTACTGGAGGAAAGGGAGAGCAAATACACCAGAGGTGGGAAGGTTTGCAGAGTCTGGTTTGGAGGTTGGAGCGGGGCAGGAAATTCACAGCGTGGGGAAAGGAGGAGGCCAGGGTGTGGCAAACCTGCTGGGAGTTATTTAATAAGTGGCCTAGATTCTAGGAACAGACCCAGGAGGTTTGGAGGTGGAAATGCCCTAATTTGTGAAGAAAGAAAATAGCCCACCTACATGGATCTAGTCAAACTGACCAGACTCCTAGTGCTGGAGCCTAACCTCACTAACCAGCAGCTGCTGTGAGATATGAAGGGAGCACCCATGAGTCAGGCTTATTGGAGCTGCCTCTCCCTTCATATCCCGCTCCTCACAATGAGGAGGGTGTTGGGCGTTCTACCAGCGAGCTCTCCCTGGATCCTGCTGGGGGTTCCATCTCCTGTATCAGTCAGTGGCTAATAGTGGGGTGATGGATCTGCTGGGAGAGACAAGGGGCTCTCTCTTCATCCCCTCACCCTGGTATTTGCTGGATACTCTGAGCAAGGACGAGGTGGGACTCTCCTGACTACGATTCACCCAGAGCTTCCATTTGATTCACTCCTCTTTGCCACAAATAGTGGGGCTGTGAGTGGGGCAGCAAGTCCTTAGTATTGGACTCTTGCTCTTTCAGGGGCCGGTGACCTTTGAGGAGGTGGCTGTGTATTTCACCAGGGAAGAGTGGGCTCTGCTGATCCCGCTCAGAGAGCCCTCTACTGGGATGTCATGCAGGAGAACTATGAGACGGTGGTCTTGCTGGGTAAGGGTTCCTGTCCCTTCTGTTCTTGGAAGGGGAAATGAAGAGTGAAGGTTCATGCCACCCACACAATGCCATCTGTACCCTGTCCTGTTTCAGCATCACCCCAATAGGCCAGTGACACACATACTACCGGAGACCCTCCTCTGCTGCAGAACACTTTGGGAACAGAGCACAGGAGCAGTATCATACAATGTCAAATATCTCCTCTTTACTCAAGTAAAACTGGGGGTTAGGTCCAGCATAATGAACAGAAGGTTCCTACCCCCAGCCTTCTCTCAAACCCTGAGCCTTCTCTACCCAAACCAGAATGTGCTTGGAGTGTAACAAGCAGGTGGCTGGAGTCAGAGCTGCCAGTCCAGGGTTACTTATCATACAGACACTCAGTGCGTCCTTGAACGCAGGCTGGGAGTATCCAGACAGGGGAGCTCCAGCAGCAGAACACTGAATCTCACCCAGGATTACAGATGACACAACTCCTCACTGATCTAGATTGTACGCTAGCATGTGAAAATGGCCTAGGTTGGTAGTGACATTTCTTGAGACATGGAGAGTCTTGCTCCCATATCACCAGGTGTAATAAAAATAACAGGAAAGGCCAAATATGGAAAACTGATTGTTCAGCTTGCTTTTGACCTGCATCATATTTTGCAATATATTCCAAATAAGGAAATTAATGTGCAACGTATGTGTCATTGTTTTTGGTTTTAAGTTGTAAAAGACTTGTGTGATTTTTAGCTCGGGGACAGTATTCCAATAGCTGTCGCCCCCTGCATGCTTGTAACCAAGAAAAGAGCCTCAGGCTGAGCTGATTCAAAATCAGTCCTGTAGTTGTTTTCCACAACAGCCTTAATAGGTCCCTGTGATGGAATGTAAGGCTACGTCTAGACTACCCACCGTATCGGTGGGTTAAAATCGATTGCTCGGGGATAGATATATCGCGTCTCATCTAGACGCCATATATCGATCCCCGAGCGCGCTTATATAGATTCCAGAACTCCACCAACCCCAACTGAGTTGCGGATTCGATAGGGGGAGCCGCGGACATAGATCCCGCAGGGTGAGGATGGGTGAGTAATCCGATCTTAGATATTCTACTTCAGCTACTTTATTCACGTAGCTGAAGTTGCGTATCTAAGATCGATTTCCCCCCGTACTGTAGACCAGCCCTTAATGTCTTCACACCTTCCCCCTGCAGGAGAATGGCTATTGGACCAGCTGTTTGCCTTGCTGACTCTGAGGAACTGGTCTGTGGGTGTTCCCCAGAACTGAAACTTTTTCAGTAATATCATACTGTAAAATCTCACAATTTTACATACAGTGTTACTACACATTTTAACAGGAGGATAATATTCAGTAGGTTATGTGTATTCTAATGATACCTCCCAAGCCATACTCGGTACAAATTTGATCATAATTTTCTAGAAGAGTGAACACAGGGGTATAGACTGACACAGTGTCTGTGTGTCTTTTCCCAGCAGATATGTGGGTATTTCAATCCCTCATAAGCACAATGTTTGGCATCTTCAAGGACCTGGGGAACTGGTCCTGGGAATTCACTAGTTTAGCAAGTGTGAGACTGCAAGAAATTGTGAGACCCTTTGGTATTAATAATAAAATAATATAATCTGATAAAATTGCAATGAATCATGCTAGGTATGCCATGTAAAGTGGCAATGAAAATGTTATGATTTGCCAAGTATGATAATTTTGTTTCTATGTTTCTGTCACCCTTGTATAGTGAGTTACAGATATGTAGGTATATCTGTATTTCCAGACTTGTGCAGTGTTTCTGGGTGACACCCCCAGACATATTGGCATCAACACTGCCTAGCCTGTTTGATGGCCCATTGAGGGTCATCAGCTGTACAATGAACCCATGGACCAAGGGGATACACCTATTGAGTCAGCAAGACATGCTGGGGTATGCCTGTGTAATGAGACCTCCAAAGCTTTTCCATGCCATGTGCTGTGAAGCTTGTGTTTGGGACACAGGAAGTACAAGCCACATGGCAAAAGGAATATAAAGTGCAGCTGCATCATCTCCATCTTGTCTTCAATCCCCCTTCCTACCTCTGGAGCAACTTCTGTACAAATTGAACCCTGGAACAAAGGACTGAATGACCCATCCAAGCTGTGGATGCGTTCCAGACAGACTTTCAAGCCAGCAACTCACCAATACTGCTAAGAACCTGATACATCCATTTTGGAATGTATCTGACTGCTTTTCCATTTAACTTCTTTCTGTCTTTCTTTCGTTTAAACCTTTAGTTTAGATGCTAAAGAATAGTCTGGAAGGATGGAATTTAACTTCATTCTTTCATTCGTTCTTTCTTCTAAACATTTAGTTTAACTGCTAAAGGATTGGCTATCAGCATGGTATTTTGGATGAGATCCAAACCTATAGTGACTGAGTAATGTGGCTAACCTTCCACCCACCCACTTCCTGGATCCAATTAGGATCACTCTCCTGCTGCCCTCTGGCCATGCTGTATCACAGTGAGCAGAGTTTTTAAATAACTCTCACTGTACGGAACCTAGTTGCTGATTAGGAGTCAGAAAACTGTCATGCAATAAAGGGGGCCGTGTGATTTCTTTTTTCAGAGTCTCGTTAACCAGTGTGTGGGATCAGAAGCACAGTTTGTGACTGGTCAGTGAGTTTAACTTCAGTGTTAACCACCAGTTTGGGGAGCATCTGCTCTCCCTTTTTCAGCCTGCTCTGACCTTGGCATTTTCAGTGAGGACTGCCCCAGGCACACCAGGTCACACTAAGCACTGAAGATAAATTAATAGAATGTTTTTAATGATTAAGTTTTATGAAATCAACTGAACTCCTTTGTTTTCTTTCATCTGAGCAGGGTTTCTGGTTTTCCAACGTGATGTGATCTCCCAGCTGGAACAAGGGGAAGAGCCATGGGTCCCAGAGCTGCAGGGTTCAGAGGAAAGAGAGATCCTGAGATCTCCCCGCACAGATGAGGAAACATTAAACCAACTCAGAATCTGTAAGTGCCTGAAGGAAACATCTGGGATGCCCTACAAAGGTCTTGGGAAGTCTCTCAATTCATTATTGTCCATAGCAGGGGTCGCATCGGCAGGGTAAATATAGCTCAAGGCTTCCGATAGATCCTAGCAGACACCGGGCAGTAGCTTTCTCCCTTCCCCCTGCGAAGTTGGATGGGATGTGAAGGCTGAATTGATCCCCTCCTCTCTCCTGTTGGGGGGAGCTGATTTCCTGATTTTTATTTGACCTCTCTCCAACACTTGTTTTGGTTTGGTCTTCCCCTTTCCATCCCTGTTTGAGGTTTCTGTTTCTATCACAGCAGGTGATGCAATGACGTGTGAGAAAGAGGAGCAGAATTCTCAGCAAGGAAATGTTGAGCAAGTGGATAAACACAGAGCATTATCGCAAAGAATGAAAAGGAATGTGTCCAGCAGTCACAAGCAGGGAAGATTCTGTGAGGTTCAGCACAGACCAGAAAAAGAGCATGGAAACCAGCCAGGGGAGAAAATGGATAAATTTATTTCCTGTCAGGGAACTCAGAAGGGCCTTAAGGAAACCAGAATACAGCAGGAAATCTGCAGGGAAAAGCAAAAAAATACATGCACTGAGTGTGGGAAAAACTTCACTTACAGATCACGCCTTTGTCAACATCAGAGAATCCACACAGGGGTGAGGCCCTATGAATGCCGTGAGTGTGGAAAACTATTCACTCAAAGATCAGCTCTTATTAGGCATCAGAGAATCCACACAGGAGACAGGCACTACGATTTTCGTGTGTGTGGGAAACCCTTCAAATGCAGCTCACACTTTATTAGGCATCAGAGAATCCACGGCTGAGGAGGGTGTGGACGACAGGCCCTGCGAATGCTGCGAGTGTGGGAAATCCTTCAATCGCAGCTCAAACCTTATTACCCATTAAAGAATCCACACAAGCGAGAGGCCCAGCGAATGCCGTCAGCCTGCCTGCACAGCACGTAAAGCGGCGAGGGCCACATTACTCTATAGAAAACAGCTAAGGGCGGAAACCCCCCGGCCCTGCGGAACCACCTGCACCTCAGGACTTCCCGGCCCGGTGGAAACACCCCGCCCAGCCCTGCAGAAACAAACCCTCCTTCCCCAGCACCGCCCCACCAAAACAGCTGTGGGTCAAAAAGGAAGGTTGGGGGTGGGGTGGTGATACTTGATTTTAAATCAACCAGGGGCTCCCAGCTGAAGAGGTGCCTGGGAGCCCTCAGAGTCAAGTTAAAGGGCCTGGGGCTCGGTGGTTGGGGAAATCCGGAGCTTTGTGGGGCTGGGGCAGCGATTTAAAGGGCCCAGAGCTGTTGCTGAGAGGAGCCTAAGCCCTTGAAATCCCAGCCCCACTCCATCCACTTTAGCTGTGGCTGGGATTGAAAGGGCTCTGAGCTGCCTGCAGCCGCAGGGATCTCTGAGCCCTTTAAATCTCAGCCGCTGCCGGTATTCAAAGGGCTCTGGACTGCCCGTGGTGGCAGAGAAGTGATTGAGGATGTCACCCTAAACCATTGGCCCCCAAACATTTCACACTGTGCCCTATTATCCATGGCTGTGGCCCCTCAGAAGCCACAGTCGAGAACTGGGGCTGGGAGTGGGGCTGTTGCTTGCTGGGGAGAGGGGTGTGGACAGTGGTAAAGGGGTCGACGCCGGGCTGGGAGCCAGAGTCTCAGGCTGAGGGTGGGGTTGGGGAAGAGCTGGGACAGATTGCTGCTGAGTAGTGCTCCCTTCCTGCCCTCCATAGGGGCTGGCTCAGGCCCTGAGGTACCTACCCCTCCATCAGGACGCAATAGGTATGTTCTGCTGCCCTTCACTCATACAGGAAGGAGAATAACATTTCATTCCACTCAGTCCTAAAGTGATTTGTAAACCACCACCATCCCAAACTGGTCATTTTGGGAAAGCGACCCCATCATGCTGCATACCTAGGCAGAGTAGGTGTGTCTATGCAAACAGGGTCTGTTCCTGAAGTCTTTCCCCAAGTTCCTCACTAGATGTGAGTGGGGAGCTCATTCAGCCCCTGCTTACGCTTAGTATTTAAAAACTCCATCATATCCCTATCTCTGCTGGCCTTAAATTTCTCTTCCTGTCCATTTCCTGACAGCTCAGGTGAGGTGACCGAGTGGTTAAGGTGATGAACTGCTAATCCATTGTGCTCTGCACGCATGGCTTTGAATCCCATCCTCACTGGAGGCATTTGGTCTTCACCCCTCCTTTATAGACAACCATCTCCCCCTTTGGTACAATAACAGCTCTAGCAATGTTGCTTCCTACAAACAAAAACCTTCTGAGAAATTCAGACCCCCCATTGCTGTAAATAAAATGTCTAAATCCCACATTTCTAAAATGTTTTTTTCTAGTCCTGTATTTCTTAGATTTTCTCTCAAAAGGTAACGTCCTCATAATCTCCCCCAAACACCCTGGGACCTGCCCAAATTCTTAAAATACTCTCATCCTGAGCAAGGCCTCAACAGTGAACCAGAGCTAGTGTCTAGGCCAAGCTGTTCTGAAGGAGGCAGCTCAAACATTTTCTCTCTGCTTCCCTTGGCAAAGTCTGACTGGGAAAAGAAAATCCCCCAAACTGAAAATTTTCTGCTGAAAAACCAATACCCTAGTCTGTTTGAGGACTTTGGTTTGAATGCATTATTATTATTCTCTTCTGATTTCTGAATCAGTTTTGTCATCCAGGTGTGTTTCCAGCTGTTGAGTTGTGGGGAGAGAGGCCAAGTCATGATGTCTCTACCCCTCTTTCATAGTTCCTTCCAACTTTCTAGAAAGCTCCTTTGCTAGGATGTGAGTCAAGCAGTGCCCAGTGTTGCTGTGTTATCTCGGAGAAGTCTGCATTGTACACGGTTCCTGGGATAGTCCTTGGGAGTGTGGATCCCTTTCATGGGCCAGCAGCGAGTCTGGTTCCTCCATTGTCACACCTGAAAGGCTGGTGGTGGGCATTTCTCAACCTCATAACATATCTCAGTAACACACACAGAGCAAACTTCATAACTTCCCAGCCAATGCTACACACACAGACCAACACAATATTAATGTTCAACAGATCAAGACTTTTGAAATAATACCTCACCAGGCAGACTTTGTACAAACCGTATCATCATTATATGAGAGTGGTGAATATGGGGCTTCAAGGTGCTACTCTGAGCACAGCGTGCCACATCTGGGCTGACATTGCAATGGAGATGTACCCGTAGAGTCCATCTCTGCTAGGATAAAGATGGCAGCATGGCTGGCCTGGGTCATCTGACTTGGGCTCATGGAGCTAACGCTGAGGGGCTAAAAACTGTGGTGCAGATATTTGTGTTCACGCTGAAGCCTGGGTTCAGAAACCCTCACCTTCCTGGGGTCTCTGAGGTTGGGCTCAAGCCCATATGTCTGTACTGTAATGTTATAGTCTTGCAGCCCAAGCCCCATAACCCCGAGTCAGCTGGCCGGGCTTTGAGACAGGTGCCATGCGTGTTTTAATCACAGAGTAGATATAACATTAGCATACATCTACAGTGCAATGAAACACCATGGCTGGCCCATGTCAGATTAATCAGGGTCATGCGGCTTGGTCTGTGAAGTTGCATTATACGTATCTCGGCTCAGGCTCTGTACCCTGCTCTAGGAGCCCAGAAGGTTGGGAGGGAGTTTAGCGAGTGGAAATGGTAAAACCGCAGTGAAGTATTACCCTGGACTCATGGCATTTCTCCATCGCTCTGTCTGCTTTGGGAGAGGGACATAAACATGTCCTGCTGCAGTCGTTATTTCAAAGGGTGGGTTAGGATTTTCATTCTCAAACATGGTGCACAAAGTAGGACTCAATCCTCAGTGTAAATAAACAAGCTACCAGCACATTATTGATTCCAATAACAGCGGCAGGTATTCTCTGGGCACTGAGATTTTTCAAGGAGTTGGTGGCTCCTTTCTTTCCTCTTCCTGGAGTAAACTCAGCTTTTTATTCCATCCTTCATGATTCATGGAATAACAGCAGCAGCCTGAAGAAAGAGGAGAGGGAATATCTCACTGCCAGGGGTGAAGGTGGCCACGTCCCCTCTGTTTGACCATTGCCATTGCAGGAGAGAAGGTTTCAGTTGAATTGAATGCTCTGGCTCAGACAAGTGACACAGGAAGATTTTACTGTTCATGGATCCATGCAAAGGAAATTGTGTCTCTGTGTGAAAATGGGGAGGGAAATGAAACACACACATGGTGGCATCTAAGGCAGAAGGGACCCCTATAGGATTAGAACAGAATAAATTCTCAAGCAGCATGTTTCTTACTTTGCCCATCTGTCAATTTTGATGATTATCAATGGAAATATTTTGCCATTGGGTTGTGTGTTTACACAGAAATTGACATTTACTAACAAATAAGTAATTCTTCCAAGTCTGCCTAGTCTGCCAGTGCTGAGTTTAGAAGGACAGAGTCACTCTTCCCCGTCCCAATGCCAGGCCTGGGCTCTCCATGCTGCCCACTTTCCGCAATGTTGGGATCCATCCCTGATCTCCCCTCAGACCTCTGCCCCCCACCCCAACTTCTGGGATCCCCTCCCCACACTGTCCAAATGCCCTACTTCTAGGATCCCTCCCTCTTGCCCTTCCTCCCCTCTGAGTAAAAGCTCTGCACTATTTCCACTCTAGGAATTGAACCCCAGGCTACCTGGGTGAAAACCAAGAATCCAGATCACTAGACCACATGGGACTGGGATTGTGTTGTTGGTCTACTAAGCCAACCCCTCATGACAGCAGCAGCACCACCCAGCAGGGATTGCACAAAGGGCTGCATTAACCCTTCAGGTGCTGAGGTTTTCACTCTGTCCATTCCCAGTGCCTGTGATCAGGAAATAGACATCAGGGCTCCCAGGTGCTGCACAGACCATGACTGAGATCAGGACCCCACATTGCACTAAGTGCTGTACAATCCCTGGCCAACACTGGGACACCCAGGGGGTTCCCTCAATTTCCATGAGCCTCTGCTGCCCAACTTCTGACTCTCTCTGGCTCACTCCCTCCCGACAAAAAACCCACCTTTCCAAACAGTCCTCCTTTCCCTGCCCCCTAATTTTGCTTTCACACCCTGGGACCATCTCCTCTCTTCGTCCCTCCTCTCCCCCCGAGGTGAGCAGAGATGGAGGCTACTTCAGCCAGCACAGTCAGCCCCAGCGACCCACCCGGGGCAGTGTTTGCAGACACAGGGAGGGAGCATCTGGGATTGGGTGGTACTGGGAAGAAGGAGGCAGGAGAACAAATCCCAGAGCCTCGGTGAGGGGCTCTGGCACTGCCTGGGGCAGGGCAGCTCCTTGGGGTGGGGCTCTGGCACAGGCAATGGGCGGGGCAGCTCCTGGGGGAGGGGCTCTAGTACAGGCCGGGGGTGGGGCAGATCTTGGGGGCGGGGCTGCTCCTGGGGCGGGGCTCTGGCAGAGGCAAGGGGTGGGGCAGCTCCTGGGGGCGGGGCTCTGGGGGCAGTGGGATGTTAGGTCAGCTGCTCCCACCTCCCTGCTCCTGCGGGGGGTGAGTGAGTCCCCCCCCAAACAGCCTCAGGGGTCGGGGTGGGCGGGGGTGCGGGGCCAGCAGCAGCACAGCCCGCCCCGCTTCCCTGGGCTGCCCCGCACACCTCGGGCTGATGGCTCTGCCATGGCATCCTCATGAATCACTGCTTCCTGCCCGCCAGGCTCGGCTTCGGCCACAGCAGCATCGGGTGCTCCAGGGAGCCCAGCTAGGCTGAGGCTGGGGGCAGTGGAAGATTATGGGAAGAAGAAGCTCCAGATAGTGGCAGAAGGGGTGGGGGAGGGGAGAGAAGCCGAGCTGGAGTGGGGGGAGGAGAAGCCCCGAAATGGACTGGAGCCACACTGGGGAGAGGAGCGGGGAGAAGAAGCCCTGGGCCCCTGCAGGAGCTGCAGGTGGGGGAGGGAGGGGGAGAAGCACCAAGATGGGGAAGAGGAGGAAAAGCCACACTGGGTTGGTGTTATATCCTTGGGGGCAGCCAGTTTAGGAAGAAATCACTTGAGGCCAGACAGCAGACAGTTAACAAAACTACCACTTATTTACAGACACAGAGCTCGCCTAACAGGCTGAAGCTGGCTGGACCATCCCCTAATAATCTAACTCAGTTGCCATAGGAATAAAAGCCATGACAACCAAATACACAAGATTTTCCTCCCCCGCTAATAAGAACACCTCCCCTAAATAAAGCACACACTAGACTAGAGGCAACAAAGAATCCTGTGGCACCTTATAGACTAAGAGATGTTTTCGAGCATAAGCTTTCGTGGGTGAATACCCACTTCGTCAGATGCATGTAGTGGAAAGTTCCAGGGACAGGTATATATATGCAGGCAAGCTAGAGATAATGAGGCAGTTCAATCAGGGAGGATGAGGCCCTGTTCTAGCAGTTGAGGTGTGAAAACCAAGGGAGGAGAAACTGGTTTTGTAATTGGCAAGCCATTCACAGTCTTTGTTTAATCCTGAGCTGATGGTGTCAAATTTGCAGATAAACTGAAGCTCAGCAGTTTCTCTTTGAAGTCTGGTCCTGAAGCTTTTTTGCTGCAGCATGGTCACCTTAAGGTCTGCTATAGTGTGGCCAGGGAGGTTGAAGTGCTCTCCTACAGGTTTTTGCATATTGCCATTCCTAATATCTGATTTGTGTCCGTTCACCCGTTTCCGTAGCGACTGTCCAGTTTGGCCTATGTACATAGCAGAGGGGCATTGCTGGCATATGATGGCAGGTGAATGAACCGGTGATGGTGTGGCTGATCTGGCTAGGTCCTGTGATGGTGTCACTGGTGTAGATATGTGGGCAGAGTTGGCATTGAGGTTTGTTGCATGGATTGGTTCCTGAGCTAGAGTTACTATGGAGCAGTGTGCAGTTACTGGTGAGAATATGTTTCAGGTTGGCAGGTTGCCTGTGAGCGAGGACTGGCCTGCCACCCAAGGCCTGTGAAAGTGTGCGATCATTGTCCAGGATGGGTTGTAGATCCCTGATGATGCGTCAGAGAGGTTTTAGCTGGGGACTGTATGTGATGGCCAGTGGAGTCCTGCTGGTTTCTTTCTTGGGTTTGTCTTGCAGTAGGAGGCTGCTGGGTACAGCAGAGAAACTGCTGATCTTCAGTTCATCTGCAAATTTGACACCATCAGCTCAGGATTAAACAAAGACTGTGAATGGCTTGCCAATTACAAAACCAGTTTCTCCTCCCTTGGTTTTCACACCTCAACTGCTAGAACAGGGCCTCATCCACCCTGATTGAACTGCCTCATTATGTCTGGCTTGCCTGCATATATATACCTGCCCCTGGAACTTTCCACTACATGCATCTGACGAAGTGGGTATTCACCCACGAAAGCTTATGCTCCAAAACGTCTTTTAGTCTATAAGGTGGCACAAGATTCTTTGCTGCTTTTACAGATCCAGACTAACATGGCTACCCCTCTGATACTAGACTAGAGAAGGAGGGTAGACTGCCTCCATTCCAGGCTAAACCCCGGGGATTATTTTGTCCCATAACTGTGGGTTCACTCTATCTAAAGATCCAGCCGATGAGGAGGCCTTCTGTCTCTAGGTGGATTACGGCAAACTTCTAGTGTTGTTGCACCCAAAAGTAGAATGAGCTTAGGGACTGCAGCACGAACAGGTGAGGAGGTGGTATCAGCTCATGCTGGGCAAAGGGGTATCTCAGCCGCTGGCAGTAAGGGAGAAGAACAGTCAGGAATAGGTGATTCGTGAGTCAGTGTCTGACCAGAAGAGGTGAAGTCAGACCACTCAACTCCAGATATGTTTGAGGACTGGCATGATCTGGCAACAGCTGATCTACATGTCGCCACCAGGTAAGATTCTCTGCAGTCCGAACTTTGTAGGAAACAGGTCCTCTTTGAGTGATGATCGTGGCAGGGACCCATTTAGTTCCAGAAGTATAATTCCGAGCCAAAACTGGCTGTCCCAGGCTAAAGGTTCGGTCTTTTGCTCTGGGTGCACGTCTGATGACTTGATGTTGCTGCTGATGTTGCACAATTTGTCAGGGTTCAGAATGTTTCAGCAGATCAAAGCAAGTGCACAGCTGTCGTCTCATCATTAGAAATGCAGGGGATGCCTGGGTGGTAGCATGAGGTGTGTTTCTGTAGGAAAGTAAGAAGGTATCCAGACGCTTTTGAATGGAGTGTTGTCCCCTTGCTGATTTCAAAGCGTGTTTCATTTTCTGCACAAATCTTTCAGCTAATCCATTGGTAGATGGATGATATGGTGCTGACGTGATGTGGTGTATCCCATTTGCCTTCATAAAATTTTGAAACTCCTGAGAGACGAACTGCCGTCCGTTGTCGCTCACAAGTTCTTCTGGGAGACCAAAACGACTAAAGAGTCCCCATAGTTTTTGGACAGTACTCTGCAGTAGTGGACTGCATTATAGAGGCTTCTGGCCATTTAGAATGGGCATCTACTGCCACCAAGAACATGCTTCCCTCAAGGGGGCCAGCAAAGTCAATGTGAATACGTTGCCATGGGTTTTCAGGCCAGTCTCATTGGTGTAGGGGTGCCCACTGGGGTGCATTCCTCATACCCTGACATGACATACAAGCTTTTGCTTTCTCTTCAATAGCACTGTCCAATCCAGGCCACCAAAAATAGCTTTGTGCAATTTCCTTCATGTGCACTATTCCACAGTGACTGGAATGTAGATGTTCTTACATCTGTGATCTCGGTGGTGGTGGAATAATAATACGTTTCCCCCAAAGCAAACAACCGGATTGGACCGATAACTCCGTCCTCCTGCACATGTAGGTAAGAAGGTCGGATGAGACCGAAAAGGTTTGTCGAGATTTTCCATGCATCACCAGGTCCATAACTTGGGACAATACTGGGCCAACGCGAGTTGCCTTCTTTATCTGAGTAGCAGTGATAGGTGTATTCTCTACCTGATCAAAGTAGAATATTTCCTTTTGGGCACTATCTTGATGTTTGATCGGCAAAGGCAACCTTGAGAGGCCATCTGCATTGCCGTGCAGAGTGGATTTCCGATATTTAATTTTATAAGTGTGTGCTGAATATAACAATGTCCAACGTTGCATACAACTAGCAGCTAATGGGGGAATGCCTGTGTAGGGTCCAAAAATTGACGTCAGAGGTCGATGGTCTGTGAGAAGAGAAAACTTTCGCCCAAACAGGTACTGATGAAATTTCCGAATTCCAGAAACAATTCCTAATGCCTCACGTTCGATTTGGGAGTAGTTAGTTTTTGCTTTGCTTAGAGTGCATGAAGCAAAAGCAATAGGTCTCTCTTCTCCAGAAGGCATAATGAGTGACACGACTGCTCCCATTCCATAAAGGGAGGCATTGCAGCCAATTGTAGGGATAAGGATGGATCAATCTGCATTAGAACTTCAGTATTTAGCAGTGCATCCTTAGCTTTGTTAAATGCAACATCACAGGCTTCAGTCCACTTCCAGGCCTTGTTTTGCCCCAGGAGCTCATGAAGTGGTTTTAGCAGTGTGGTTAACTGTGAGATGAACTTTCCATAATAGTTCAGTAGTCCTAGAAACGAGTGCAGCTGGCTTACATTTCAAGGTGGGGGAGCCTCTACCGTAGCTTTAACTTTTGCAGGGGCCTTATGAAGACCTGCAGAATCAATGATGTGTCCCAAATATTCAACAGAGAGCTTGAAGAATTCACACTTGTCTATGCGAAGTCGTAGGCCATACTCTTCCAGTCTTTGTAGGGTAGCCTCTAAATTCTTTAAGTGATCCTCTTCATTCCTTCCAGTGACCAGGATATCATCCAGGTAGCACTGAATTCCTGACAAGCCACACAAGATCTGGTCCATAGCCCTCTGGAACAGGGCGGGAGCAGACATTATTTTGAAGGGTAGGCGACAGTATCGATAAAGCCCCTTATGAGTCACAATAGTCAACAGATCTTAGGACTTATAATCGACATACATCTGTAAATATGCTTGACTCAGATCAATCTTACTGAACTTTTGTCCCCGAGCCAGGCCTGCGAAGAGGTCCTCTATGTAGGGAAGAGGGGATTGCTCTGCACACAATACTGGGTTGACAATGACTTTAAAATCACCGCAAATCCGGAGAGAGCCATCTTTCTTCACTATTGGAATGATAGGAGTGACCCATGAACTATGGGTAACTGGTGTTAGGACTCCATTGGTGAGCAGGCGCTCCAGGTCTGTTTCGACTTTTGGCCTGATGGCATATGGCACAGTACAGGCTTTCAGATATTTTGGTGGACTATCAGGTTTAATGTTCAATGTCACAGTGATTCTCTTCATACGTCCCAAATCCTCTCCAAAAACAGCAGCATGTTTCCTTAGTATAGGGTTTAGACTGATTTCTTCTTTAGTCATCCAGTGCACTTCTGCTCAGGTCAGCTGAATCTGCCCAAGCGAAGACCTACCCATTAAGGCTGGGTAGTTACCTCTCACCACAAACAGTGGCAATTTAGCAGCCTGTCCATTGAGCTCCACCTTAACATCAATAGTGCCCAACATGGGCACAACTTCTCCCGTATACGTCTTCAAAACAGTTTTTGTTGCCTTAAGCGGGAGATGCTGTAGATTTTCTTTATACAGTTTCGGAGACCAGCGAGACGGCTGCACCGGTGTCCAGTTCCATGCGTATAGGTTTGCCATCCAATAAAGGGGCTACCACGTATTCACGTGAGCCCACCGCCAAAGACAAAACATGCAGTGGCACTTCCGCTTGCGATGAGGTGCCACCTTGATCATCCTGGGTCTGCTCTAGGGTATGCAGGGTTCCTCTTTTTGTCGGCCAGACCACAGGCCTCTTGTTCTTTTGTTTACAGGCACACTCAATGTGTCCCTTTTTGCCACAGTGTCGACACACCAGGTCCTTACACCAGCATTCTGATGCCTGGTGACCCAGCTTACCACAGCGGTAACGTTCCTGACTCTGCACAGTTTTGTGGGTAGGTTCTTGTGACACTTTTTGCAGCCTATGGGATGCACCGATGTATTGCGCCGTCCTTGTAGCCAGTTCCATGGATACAGCAATATCAACAGCCTTCTGTAATGTAAGCTGAGCCTCTGTCAGTAGGCACTTCTGTATAGCTTCTCTGTAGAGGCCACACATTAACCTGTGACGTAGGGCATCATTTAACATCTCTTTAAATTCACAGTGTTCTGCTAGCTTTTTTTAAATTGCTACAAATTGTACAACTCTTTCATCTTCTTTTTGGTCTCTTTTGTGGAACCGATATCTTTCATTAACTGTCAGTGGTTTTGGGGAAAAATGGGACCCCAGGATCCCTGTAAGATTTAGTCTCAGTAAGATTTCATGTCACTGTAAGATTTAGTCTCAGGCTTAACAGGGTATAGTAAGCTGCGTAGGAGGGAGTAGGTTTTAGCTCCTACAACACTTAAGAATATGGGCACCTTCTTCTCTTCTGTAATGTCATTTGCAATAACAAAAAGCTCAAAACACTCAGTATATGCAGGCCACCGCTCTATATTCTCATCAAAAGGGTCCAGTGGCCTGGTCAGAGTAGCCATGATTTTTAGTTTCACTTTCTGTACCTTGACTTGTACTTCCTTGTGTTGCTGGAGCAGCACCGGAATCCCATCCTCGTCGCCAATTGTTATAACCTTGGGGGCAGCCGGTTTAGGAAGAAATCACTTGAGGCCAGACAGCAGACATCTAAGAAAACTACCATTTATTTACAGACACAGAGCTAACCCAACCGGCCGAAGCTGGCTGGGCTAACCCCTAATAATCTAACTCAGTTGCATGGGAACAAAAACCATGACAACCAAATACAGAACAGTGGGCACCCTGCTGTGTGGGAGGGATCACGGTAACCCAGACTCAGGGCTGGAACAGGCCCCTGATTGAGGGGGTGGCTGCATGGTTTACAGCGCCCTGATGTCTCAGACAATGTGTCTCTCCCAAAGCCTCAGATCTGCATCCCCAGAAGGCTCCTGTGCTGCCTCCGCTCCTTTCACCTTCTACAGCAAGGAGCAGCAGCAGAGGGCAGGGATGAGCCAGAGGCACTAGGTGGGGGGCAGAGGCTTCAGGAGCCCAGAGTGTTTGCCTGTCTGGGCCTTTTGGCTGAGACTTCAGGGACACATTGTCAGGCAGAATCCCAGGCATCTGTATGAAAGGATCATAAGGACGTAAGAGCAGCCAGACTGGGTCAGACTGGGTCCATCTCGCCCAGTGTCCTGTCTTCCCATAGCGGCCAAAGCCAGGTGCCCCAGAGAGAATGAACAGAACAGGTAATCATCAAGTGATCTATTCCCTGTCACCCGCTCCCAGCAAACAGAGACTAGGGACACCTTCCCTGCCCATCCTGGCTCAGAGCATGTCCTCCATGAATCGATTTAGCTCTTTTTTTGAGCCCTGTTATAGTCTTGACCTTCACAACATCCTCTGGCAAGGAGTTCCGCAGGTTGACTGTGTGAAAAAATACTTCCTTTTGTTTGTTTTAAACGTGCTGCCTACCAAGTTCTTGTGGAATGAGAAGGAATAAGTAACACTTCCTTATTTATTTTCTCCACACCAGCCGTGATTTTATAGACCTGTATCATATCCTCCCTTAGTCATCTTTTCTCCAAGATGAAAAGTCCCAATCTTATTATTCTCTCCTCAGATGGCAGACACTCCATACCCCTTTCGGAACCTTTTCCAATTCCAATACATCTTTTCTGAGATGGGGTGACCATATCTGCATGCAGCATTCAAGATGTGGGCGTACCATGGATTTATACAGCGGCAATAAGATTTTCTCTCTTATTTTCTATCCCTTTCTTAATGATTCCCAACATTCTGTTTGCATTTTGCCGGCTGCTGCACACTGAGTGGATGTTTGCAGAGAACTATCCACAGTGACTCCAAGATCTCTCACTTGAGTTGCAACAGCTATTTGACATCCCATCGTTTTATATGTAGAGTTGGGATTGTGTTTGCCAATGTGCATCACTTTGCATTCATCAGCATTGAAATTCATCTGCCATTTTGTTGCCCTTTCACCTAGTTTTGTGAAATCTCTTATTAGCTCCTCACAGGCTGCTTTGCACTTAACTATCCTCAGTAGTTTTGGATCATCTGCAAATTTTGTCACCTCGCTGTGTGTGTGTGTGTGTGTGTGTGTGTGTGTGTGTGTGTGTGTGTGTGTGTGTGTGTGTGTGTGACAGAGGCTGCTGTGCTGACCTGAGCCAATGAGGGAAGCAGGGGCTGATGTTGGGGCTGTCTCCCTCCCCCTGCCTCAGGACTGGTTGCTTGCAGCAGCTGTCTGGACTTAGATACAGTGTGCCCACACACTCACTCTCCCCCTACACACGCAAACACACTCTCTACCCCACCAGGCACATTGCAGTTGAAAAGCAGCTGGCAATCTAGTATCATTCCCATGGAACAATGGGATAGAGAAACCTGCATCATGTGATGCTGTACCAGCCATGAGGTCTTGCAAACCCTTCCCAAAACACCTGCAGCCAGTTGCACAGCTACCCACAATGCACTGCTCTCTGTGGCCATCCAAGATTCTAGCCTGGATGTGCTCTGGTGACACAAAGGGCATAGTGTGGACATGCAACAGCTGTTTAATTAAAACACTTTAAAGCCACATTACCCAATAGTGTAGACATAGCTTGAGAGTGAGACAAGACCCAGCTCCCTTGAAACTAAAGAACCACAACTTCCCCCATAGTTGACAGGATTTGAACGTGTGCAGGGAAACCCCAATGGATTGCTTGATTATCACCTTAACCACTCAGCTATAACTATTTGCTTGAGATGGGTCTCTCACTACACTCTAGTTCTGTTCTCAATGTGTGATCAATTCCAGTTGTTCCCTCAAACCAGCTTCCACAACACACATACTGCTGGGCCATTGTGTAAGTGTGTCCATGGCTGAACTGCAAGAATTCCTGCTCATTTCCCTTCTGGCTGGAGCATGAGGAGGGTGTTTTTGTGGTCAATGACGTTCCTGTAGATTGTTGTCCATTTCCTGCCTTGATCATTCAGACAGTTCCTTTACCATCACATCCCCAGCACATCAGGGACTGCAATAGCAGAAGGTAGGTTTTCTCCTGGGCACTGAGCTTTGCTAGGGGATTGGTGGCTCCTTTCTTCCTCACCCTGGAGTAAACTCAGCTATTTATTCCATCCTTGATGTTTCAAGGAATAACAAGAGATGACCGAGAAAAGAGGTGGACAGGGCGGGTCTTAGGGGAGGGGCATAGAGGTGTGGGTGGTGGACAGGGCTGGTCAGGGGAGGGGGTAGAGAGGTGTGAGTGCTGGGCAGGGTGGGTCTCAGGGGAGAAGCAGAGAGGCGCAAGTGGTGGGCAGGTCTGGTCTCATGGGCGGGGCAGAGAGGTGTGAGTGGTGGTCAGGGCAGGTCAGGGGAGGCGGTAGAGAGGTGTGAGTGCTGGGCAGGGTGGGTCTCAGGGGAGAAGCAGAGGGCGCAAGTGGTGGGCAGGGTTGGTCTTAGGGGAGGGGGCAGACAGGTTTGGGCAGGGTGAGTCTCAGGGGAAGGGCAGAGAGGTGGGGGCAGCAGACAGGCCTTGGGGTAGGGGGTCGAGAGGCACAAGGAGGCCTTCGGGCAGGAGAGGAGCAAGCGAAAGGGGCACCTTACGTGGTCCACTGCCGACTGCCCTGTCTCTCTGTGGGATTCTGCTTCCCCCTTCCCCATGAACTGCTCAGTTTGGTCCACCAGCTGCTCCGCTCCACCAGCCGACCTGTGATCTGTTCCAGCTATCCCTAAAAACTGCTCAGCTTACCTCAGTCCATGGGCCACTCCAACCATCCAGCAAACTACTTCTCTTAATCAGCTGTTCTGCTCTGCAATATAGTTTCAGACTCCCCCACTAGTTAATACAGCTATTTAACAAATTCAACCCAAGAATCTACAACTTCAATTCTTAGGGGACTCAAAAATCAGCTCTGCTATTCAACTGCTAAAAGAGAAGAAAGTGTAATTGGTGTTTCTGGTTCATTGAAGGAGCCCACTCCCTTGTCTAGCGAGTGCCACTCAATTGATGGTGAGAATCTCTGTCTCAAAGCAGTTTCACAGTTCCTCATCCACACAATCAGCGTGACAACACTCCACATCTCACACCCCAACAACACCCCAAATAAACTGGGGATACCACAGCTGCCAAAACAACCATCCCAGGCTGCCGTGGCTGTGTCATGCGGGGTGGGTGTGCCTATGGAAACACGATCAATCCCTGAAAATCGTTTCCACACTTGACATAATTCGCCACCAGATGTCAGGGTAGAGTTCATCCTGCTTCTGCTTACATAGGTATCTGTGCCCTCCCACAGCCCCCTAACCCAACCGGGACCCATCTAGCCTGGATAAAGGTATCTGTGCTCCCCGCAAACCTCTAAGCCCCCCAGGGGACCCACAAGCCCAGATGTAGGCATCTGTACGCCCCACACACCCCCTAAGACCCACAGGACCCCTCCAGCCTGTAGGTAGGTATCTGTGACCCCCAGAGCCCCACAAAGACCCTCGGGACCCCTACAGCATGGATGTTTGTATCTGTGACCCCCACAAACCTCCTAAGCTACCCAGGGCACCCTACAATTGGGACATAGGTATCTGTTCCCCCCCCCAACACACCTAATCCCCCCCAGGACCCCTCCAGCCTAAACATAGGTATCTCTGACCCAACGAATCCCCTAAACCACAACGGGACCCTTCCAGCATGGACATAGGTATCTGTGCCCCCACAACCCTCCTAAGACCGCCAAAACCCCTGCAGCCTAGATGCAGGTATATGTGCCCCCCACAAACCCCCTAGGCCATGATGGGACCTCTCCAGCCTCGATATAGCTATCTGAGCTCCCCACAAACCCCTAATCCCTCCGGAACCCCTCTAGCCTAGACGCAGGTATCTGTGCCCAACACGAACCCCCTAAGGCCCCCAGGACCCCTTTTGCCTGGATGAAGGTATCTGTGCCCCCACAACCCCATAAGATCCTCCCTCAGGATCCCTATAGCCTGGACGTAGGTATCTGTGCACCCTCACGAACCCAGTGATCCTCCCAGCGACACCTACAGCATGCACATAGGTATCTGTACCCCAAAATGCCCCAAAGCAACCCTGGGACACCTACAGCCTCGAAATAGGTATCTGTGCCCCCCCATAACTCCTTAATACTGCCAGAACCCCTCCAGCCTGGATGTAGATATTTGTGACCTCCAAGAACCCCTTAAGCCCTCCCCAGGACTTCTGCAGCCTGGACATAGGTATCTCTGCCCCCCACAAGCCCCCTAAGACCCATAGAGCCCCCACCAGCCTGGTTGTAGGTGTGTGTATGCCACACAAACCCCCTAAGCTCCCCAGGGCCCCCTCCAACCAGAATGTAGGTATCTGCATAACCACAACCCCTTAAGTCCCCCAGGGACCCCTCCAGACCATACATAGGTTTCTGTGCCCCTCATCAACTCCCTAAACCCCCAGGGACCACTACAGCCTGGACGTATGTACCTGTGCTCACCTCAACCCTAAGCCGTCCAGGGACCTCTCCAGCCCAGACATAGATATTTGTGTCCCACATGAAGTCCCTAATCCCCACCAGAATGCCTCCAGAATGGATGTATCTATCTGTGCCCCCCCCACGACCCTTAAGGCCCCCAGGGATCTCTACAGCCTCTACATAGGTGTTATTCTCTGTGCATTACCCTGCGTGGCCACACTGTGTTACTTTTCCTGTATGAGAGAAATGCTCTGTGCATTACCCTGGGTGGCCACACGGTGACACTGTTGCTCTGTGAGGGAAATGCTCTGTGCATTACCCTGCGTGGCCACACGGAGTCACTGTTGCTCCATGCGGGAAATGACTGGGCATTACTGTGATGGAGTAGGGACTGTCTGTGTGGGGGATGGGGGAGCAGCGGGTGATTTTAGGACCGGACACGTGCTCAGCCTGTAACCTGAGCTAGGCACGAGGGAGAGGTCAGCCCCTTTGCCCGGGAAGCTGGACACAGGAAGGGACCGGCTGGAGGGAGATGGGTTAGTTCAGTTTCGATTTTGGTCTGGGTGGTTGGAATTCAGGAGATCCCAAACTGGGAACTAAGTTTCCTGAACCCCCAGAAGGACTCGATTGCGAGGTCCAGCTTGTGCCTCCAAGCTCTGCTGTATCCTTCACTCCTGCTGTCCAATAAACCTTCTGTTTTACTGGCT
Source organism: Gopherus flavomarginatus (assembly GCF_025201925.1). Classification (NCBI taxonomy): domain Eukaryota; kingdom Metazoa; phylum Chordata; order Testudines; family Testudinidae; genus Gopherus; species Gopherus flavomarginatus. Next base: position 50,304,732 of record NC_066624.1, read on the forward strand.
GGCTGAGAGTCACTGTGAATCCCAGGAAGTGGGGTGCAGGACCGGACTCTCCCACACGCTGTGACAGACTCAAAGCCCCTTCAGGACCCCTGCAGCCTGGTCATATTTATCTTTGCCTGCCACCAAACACCTAAGACCCCCGGAGACCCCTCCAGCCTGAACTTAGGTATCTGTGCCCCCCACAACCCCCGTAAGCCCCTCAGGGACCTAAACAGCCAGGACATTGGTATCTGTACCCCATATAGACTCCAGAAGCCCCCCAGGACACTCCAGTTTGCATATAGGTATGTGACCCTCAGAAACCCACTAATCCTCCAGGAACCCCTAAAGCCTGGACGTAGGTATTTGTACCCCCAGAACTCCCCTAACCCCCCAGGGACATCTACAATCTGAACGTAGATCTCTGTGCCCATCATGAAACCTTTATCCCCCCAAGGACCGATACAGCCTGGACATACGTGTCTGTGCCCACCCAAACCGCTAAGACCCCCTGGTACCCCTACAGTCTGGACATAGGTATCTTGGGCCCCCACAAATCTCCTAAGACTCCTAGGATGCCTCCAGCCTAGATGTAGGTATCTATGGCCCCACTAACCCCCTAAGCCCCCCGGTACCACTACAGCCTTGATGTAGGAATATGTGCCCCCCACGAACCCCCTAAGGACTTCTAGAACCTGGAGATTGGTATCTGTGTCCCCCCCAAAACTCTCTAAGCCCCCCAGGGACCCGTACGGCCTGGACTTAGGTATCTGTGCACCCAAGGCCACTAAGATCCCCCAGATCCCTACAGCCTGGATGTAGGTGTGAAGATGCTGCCCATGGGAGCCAGCTGAGGTCACTCAATCAGAGTGAACTGCAAACAAAACAGGGCAGACAAATCCCAAACGCTGCTGATTATTTCAATACTTAGATTTACCAAGCCAGCACAAAACAGCTTTTGTAGTACCTCACTGGTTACTTAGAAGTTTAAACCACGCAGTTCCCTTAAAGTACCCAGCCTCAGGCCTCCGTCCAGACACGCCTGTCAGATATGACGGAGTACAGCAGTTGGCAGGAGAGCACTCGATGTGTTGCATCTACACTAGACACAATATATAGACCTCCGGCTCGATCGATCGCTGTCCACCGATTCGGCAGCTTGTGTAGACATACCCCTAGTATTTGGAGATTGGAGGTGAATCCCGGAGGCGGACACATTGAAAGAACTCAGGGGTTAAGGTGCCTCTATTGTCAACTCTCAGGGCTGCTGTGGCTCAAAGGAGGGTGCTTGACTCCTGGCAAGCTTAGGCACCGCAACCTTGGGAGGCAGGAGAAGTGAAGCATCCATGGCGTACTCGGGGTACTCATGCTCAGAGCAGGGGTGAGCTGGGGCAAAGGGGGGTGCCACAGGGCAGAGCGGGGAGGTTGCCACAAGAAATGCACCTCAGGGTGGAGGGGGGGAGCTGCCACGGGTGGGGCGCCTCAGGGCAGGGGTGCAGGGGGGGAGGGCGCAAGATTGAAGTTTCGCCTAGGGTATGAAACATCCTCGTACCGGCCCTGCCCCATGCCCTGCCTGCAGCCAGCCTCTGTCTACAGCCAGCCCTGCACCTTCTGCCCTGCCCACACAGCCGCATCCTCCCTGCCCTGCCTGCAGTCAGCCCTGCAGCCAGCCTGACACATCCCCTGCCCTGTCTCCAGCCAACTCCTGCCACACTCCCCTGTGGCCCTGCCCAAAGCCAGCCAGCCCCCACACACCCCCAGCCTGCACCAGCCCTGCACGCCCTGTCTGCAGCCAGCCCCGCACACCCTGCCTTGTCTCCAGCCAACCTTTGATTCACCCCCTGCCTGAGGCCAGCCAGCCCCGCATCCCTTGCCCTGCCTGCAGCCAGACCCTATCTCCAGCTAACTCCATGTCCACCGGTGCCCTGCAGTTCCCAGGGCAGTAACCCTGCACATCTGCTTCAATGTTGGGGGCAGGGAGCAGCTGGGACCCACACATGTGCACACCCTAGGGTGACCAGACAGTAAATATGAAAAATAGGGACGGGGTGGGGAGTAATAGGATCCTAAATAAGAAAAAGACCCCAAAATTGGAACTTTCCCTATAAAATCGGAACATCTGGTCACCCTTGCACACCCCCAGGACTCCTGAGTTCCATTGCTGGGTTTCCTGTTGGTTCCACTGCTGGTTGTTTTCCTTTTCCTCGGGGACTTTGGGCAAGTTGCTCCCCACTCTAGGGCTCTGTCCCCAGCAGTCAAATGGGGATTTCATACTTTCCCGCTATTGGAAAGTGCTGGAAGAATCTCCCAGCCAAAGCTGCTCTGACAGTGCTAAGCAGAATCTGACCATTCAAGGGAGGAGCTCACTGCCCAGGAGGAGTGTTTGGCTCTGGGGTTTCACTTCAGCCCCGTCTAGAGTGAGGGGCCCAACCATGGAGTTTGTCTCAAGAAGACCAAGTCTTCAATTTGTTAAGGGTGTTTTGAATTCCAATCCTGTGCTCCTAAGTGCTTGATGTCAGCTACAAATTTTAGAAGCATGGTCTCCACTGCATTTTCCAAATCATTCATGAAAATATTGAATAGTATCGGACCGTGGACTGATCCCTGCTGGACCCACTAGGTACACCCTCTCCGTTGGACATCCAAATCTGGAGATAGGCTCCTGGAGTCTGGGCTTTCAACCAGCTCTGCACCTACATTACACTGATTGCAGCTGGACAGCATTTTCCTCATTCGCTTGTGAGAATGTCCTGCGGGACTGTGTGAAAAGCCTTAGTAACCCCAAGCTAGATCCCATCTACTGTTTACTCACCTCCACCAGGCCCGGAACCCTGCCAAAGAAGGAAAGAGGATTCATTTGGAATGATTTGTTCTTGACAAATCCATGGTCACTAGTCCTAAGAACCAAATGATCCTGTAGGTGCTGCTGACAAACTGAGTGTTTAAGAATGTATTGCAGGATCTCTCCAGCTGTGGCAGTGAGGCTAGCTAGTCTGTAAGTCCCATGGGTCTCTTTGTTCCCCTTTTAGAGAAAGGTCCTGTCTTCTTTAAGGATGGGAAGATGTTCTTTTTCAGGGATCTCAGACGAGAACTGGGACAGAACACCTGGTTTGTTAAGGCCACAAAAATGGAGGAAGGAACCTCTTCTCTCCTGCTGGCAAAGAACCCCAGGTACCTAAAAGACAGGGACTCACATCCCTTAATGGGCTTTAAAAAAGGCACTGGTTAAAGATTGGCCTCAACCATTTATTGTTTCCACAGACTAGACATTTTAGCAAACTTTAGAATTCCTTGGTGCTGAACACTGTGAAACTCCCCTTTCTCCTTCACAGAAGGCTTTAAAACCCCTTCTTTCACTCAGGCTCACAACTGCTCAGAGTTCGAGAACTGTCCCTGTTCCCATTGGGAAGATGGGAGGAGCCTGAGGTCCAGAGAAGGGAAGTGACCTACCCAAGCACCTACACAGCAAGGTGCTGGCAGAGCCAGAAAGAGAAGCCACCAGTCCCGACTCCTGTTCTAACAGACAGTAAACCACCCCCGAGGAAGGGATAAAGCCCAGGAATCGAGATGGTGGAGAAATTTCATTCAAACCGTTTCTGTCTGAAAATCCCATTCAGACTAAACCTGCTTGTTTTTCAGAATTATAACAAGTGGGATGAAAGTTCTTTGCAAAAATATTGTGTTGCAAAACAAAAGCATCTCCTGTTCGTCACAGTGTGTTAAATTGTCTCCTCGCACACAATGAGGAGACACTTAGATCTCAAACATTAGATAAGATGCTTCAGTCTGAGCTAAGTCGTTGCTGCTCTTAACAATTTCAAAATAAAAAAATACAAATAAAATATACTATTTCAGCTATTCTATTATGTGTTAATCTGCTCTGAGTAAACGTGATAGGACACCTCATATTATGCCCTACTCCTAGTGACGCTCTCCAATAGATCCCCATCCTCCATCCACCGTGAGGTAGGTAAGAGCGGATCATTATTATCCCTACTTGAAAGAGGGAGAAGCTCAGGCTGAGAAAGGAGAATTGACTTGTCTTAGGTCACACAGCCAGGCAGTGGCAGAGTTGGGAATAGGACCCAAGAGCCCTGATTTTCAAACTAACCATCGGATCTTGAATTTCAGACACTGAACGACCTGAATAAAGTGCTCTCAGATGAGCTCCAGACCAACAACAGTGACAGTAATTATTCAGCAAGTATTTCAGGAGAACTGCAATGTTAGAGAGAATCATGAACTGCTCAGAGACCATTAATGCAGAGAAGCAGCAAAATTCATCAAACATAGAACTGGTTCTGACTTATTACCTTGGTCTTAAAAGAGAGCAACAAGGACCTGAGTCTCCTTCCGGTCAATAACCCCTTGCTCAGCCAATCAGGGTAGAGACTGAGGCTGAAGGTTCTCATCAGATATCCAAAAAGATGGCCCATGTCACTGCTGGGGATCACTGCCTGAGCACTAGTTCAGCCCCACATTTTTGGGTGGAACTCCCACAGTGGAATCTGCAAAGCACTCGCCCGCAACACACACACACACACACACACACACACACACACACACACACACACACACACACACACACACACACACACACACACACACACACCTCCTTCCTGGTGTTGGGAGGGGAACAGGAGAAAGGACAAAAGAAACAAGAGACGAAGAGACAGGAGGGAGGGAGGGATGGAGGAAAAGGTGAAACCCGACTGTCCCCATGATTCTAAGGGACAAAATCCCAGGTGCGCAATAAAATTATGCCTCCTTAACACGTGTTTTCCATGCTTAGAATTCAACTCTCACTATATGGATCAGACTGAACAGGTTTCAAACCTCAATGAGGCTCTTACCTTCTAAACAGGAACGGCTGTTTTCTAGTAAAATCACTAAAAGGGAAGGAGAAAACTCAAAAGAGGTTCCTCCTGGCACTCACGTCCGTGAACCCGAATACTCTCTCAGTCCTCAAAGAGAGACCTGCAGAAGGAGACTTGCTGAAGCAAAGCTACAGGGGTCTCTGAGGTTTCCCTGGCCCCTCACCCCTGTCCTGCCTGGCTGATGTCAGCATCTCTCTGTGAGGTCACCACCCTCCCACCACCTTGGACCAATAGTCTGAGGTCCTGCAAAAGGCCTTTGTGATGTCACTGCCACACTCCTCCCTTGCTGTGCCAATGTCCTGCCCCTGGCCCTACACTTTGGAGGTTTGAGCTACTCCTTGTGGATCACCCTACTCAAGGAGCGTTCGTTCTAGGCAGCAAGCCGGCTAGACAGGAAAACATCAGACGCTGCTCCCAATGCTCAACTCAGTTTTTCAGAAATTAGTTGACTTTATGGCCAGAAGAGACCATTAGAGCATCTGATATGACCCCCTGCATATCACAAGCCTCCTGTATAACACAATAGCTACTTTTAGGGCAAACACATTCCAGAAAGGCATCTAGTCTTCATTGAATGACATCAGGAGATGCTGAATCCACCACTTTCCTTGGTAGCTTGTTCCTGTGGTGAATTATCCTCACTGTTGACTATTTGGGGCTTAGTTGTAACATGACTTTGTCTCTTTTCACCTTCCAATCATTGGGTCTTGTTATGTCTTTCTCTGCTTGATTAAAGAGCCCTTTAACACCCAATCATTTTTCTCCATTAAGGCACTTCAACACTTCAATGAACTCACCTGTCAATCGTCTTTTGAAAAGCTAAACAGGTTGAGCTCTTTCAATAGCTCACTAGAAGGCATTTTTCTCCAGCCCTCAGAACATTTGGTGGCTCTTTGCTGCCTCAGCTCCAATTTCACAACATCTTTTTCAAATGAGGACACTAAAACTGGAGGCAGTTTAAAGGTTGTATAAAGGTTACATTAAATAGGTTGCAGAGGAGTTCTTTTTAAATTAAGGCTTTTGTTGCTAAAAATTTTGTCACTCAGGTGAGAAAAAATACTCCCCGAATTCCAAAATTTGAGCCATGCAAAGCAGCAGTGTGAACAGCGCTTCGTTGCTGGAGCTGTGCTCCTGGTGACGGCGCTCCTGCCCCTCGTTGTAGTGGTTTGGTTTTGTTGCCGGGGAAGCTCTCTCAGAGCGATAAGGATGGCCACATAGCGCACCATACAACAGCACGGTTAGAGTGGCACAGCTGCACCGTGGTAAGGTGCGCAGTGTAGACACAGCCTCAGAGCTGGGGGAAAGCAGACAGGCGCTGAGGAGCACAGGGTTCACACAGAAACATCCGTTATTAGAGGAACTATTCACAGGGATTCTCTGTAGCCTAGTAAGGAGGAGAGGATGGAAGATGATAATGTACAGGTAGGATCTGATGAGAAACAGTGAAATGAAAGTCTCCCTCAATTACATTACGTAATAGCAGACAGCTAAAATGGGACACATTTTATAAGTGCTTAAATACTAATGCTAAATGTCTAAGTAATAAGACGGGTGAATTTGAGTGCCTGGTACTGAGTGACGATATAGATAGAATAGGCATCACAGAAACCCCTGCACCCCCTCCTGCGCCCATGTGGGGACACTGACCTGTGTGCATAGAGCAGCTGGTATTGCTGACCCCCACTCCTCCCTGGAACGCTGCTCCTCCAGGCACCCCTAGGGGCTGTGGGATGTGGGGGCAAGAAGCGAGATCATCCGAGCTCCCTGCATCCAGGTCACTTTCCTCAACTGGGCTGCATAAGGGGAGGGCAGAGAGCAGCAGCTTCTGATTCTCCCCTCACAGCACAGCCCAGGTGGGGAAAGTGACCAGGATGCATGGAGCACATAGTGCTGCTTCTCGCTCCCCCCCCAACCCTCTATGGGGCCACAGAGGAACTTTGGGGGTGGGAGAGCTGTATCTTTGTGTCACCACTTGCCCCTCCCCCCACAATGCTCCTCCACCGGGTACATGCAGGGAGAAATGTGGGGGTCCCCCCAGGAAGCTGTGTCTGACACTACACCCGCAGCGTGCACCTTTGCACTGCTGCATGCTGCCCGAGTGCCCCGGCTGATTTGGGACCCCTGGAAAAGTCTCCCCCATATCGGCATTAGGACTGGAGGACCTCCCACTCCCGGCTATGGCCCAGGGGCTACAGAGCTTCTCTGGTCTCAGGGCTGCAGTGTGGGGAGGGGGAGTAAATGAGTGAGCAGGGTGGGGCCAGTGGGAAAGGAGTGGAAAAGAGGTGACTAGTGGATGGGGCCATGGGTGGAAAGGTTGAAAGAGGGCAAGGCCACAGACAGAAGAGGGTTTGGGGCCATGGTTCTTGTGCTGGGGCCCCTGCACTTGTTCTCCCTTTCCCTGGGCTTTGGCATCATTAGCCCCTGCTTAGCGAGTAGAGTTCAGTGGTCCCTGTAATGTGGGGCATGACTCCTAGGGGGACACAGAGGAACATTCATGGGGGTACCTTAGGGCCTGAGCCAGTCCCCATGGAGGGCAGGGAGGGAGCACGACTCAGCCCCACTCTGTCCCAGCTCTTCAACAACCCCACCCTCAGCCTGAGATTCTGGCTCCCAGCCCGGCCTCGACCCCTTTACCCCTGTCTGCACCCCTCTCCCCAGCAAGCAACAGCCCCACTCCTCCCAGCCTCGGTTCTCAATCGTGGCTTCCAAGGGGCCACAGCCATGGCTAAGAGGGCACAATGTGAAATGTTTGGGGACCACTGGTTTAGGGTGATGTCCTCAATCAATTCTCTGCAGTGCAGTCCAATAAAAGCTATTCCTCACCCACCTACCACTCCGTCAGGACAGACTAGGTATGTTCTGCTGCCCTTCACTCATACAGGAAGAAGAATAACATTTCATTGCACTCAATCCTAAAGTGATTTGTAACCCACCACCATCCCAAACTGGTCATCTTGGGGAAGCAGCTGCATCATACGCAGAGTAGGTGTGTCTGTGCAAACACGGTCTGTTCGTGAAGTCTTTCCCCAGCTCCTCACTAGATGTGAAGGGGGAGCTCATTCAGACTCTGCTTATGCTTAGTATTTAAAAACTCCTGTGTCCCTATCTCTTCCAGTCTTAGATTTCTCTTCCTGTCCTTTTCCTAACAGCTCAAATGAGGTGACCAAGTGGTTAAGGTGATAGACTGCTAATCCATTATCCTCTGCATGCATGGGTTCAAATCTCATCCTCATTGGAAGCATTTAGTCTTCACTCCTCCTTTATAGACAACCATCTCCCCCTTTGGTACAATGACAGATCAAACAATGTTTCTTCTTGCAATCAAAAACCTTCTCAGAATCTAACCCCCCCCCCCCCCCCGCTCGCTTCAAATAAAAAGTCTAAATCTCAGATTTCTAAAAAAATTCTCTAGTCCTGTATTTCTTAGTTTTTATCTCAAAAGGGAACATCCTCATAATCTCCCACAAACACCCTGGGACCTTCCAAAATAATTAAAATACCCCCATCCTGAGCAAGACCAAAACAGTGAACCAGAGCTAGTGTCTAGGCCAGGCTGTTCTGAAAGAAGCAACTCAAAACCATTTTTTCTCCACTTCCCTTGGCAAAGTCTGACTGAGAAAAGAGAATTCCCCAAACTGAAAATTTTTGCTGAGAAACCAATACTAGTCTGTTTGGAGACTTTGATTTGAATATATTATTATTATTCTCTTCTGATTTATTTCGGTTCAGTGTTTGTCCTCCAGATGTGTTTCCAGGTGTTGAGTTGTGGGGGAGAGAGGCCAACTCATGATGTCTCTTCCCCTCTTTCATAGTTTCTTCCAACTTGCTAGGAAGTACCTTTGCTAGGATGTGAGTCAAGCAGTGTCCATTGTCACTGTGCTATCTCGGAGAAGTCTGCATTGTACACAGTTCCTGGGATAGTCCTTGGGAGTGTGGATCCCTTTTAATGGGCCAGCAGCGAGTCTGGCTTTTCCATTGTCACACCTGAAAGGCTGGTGGTGGGCATTTCGCAACCTCATAATATATCTCAGTAACACACACAGAGCAAACTTCATAACTTCCCAACCAATGCTACACACACAGTCCAACACAATATTAGTGTTCAACAGATCAAGACTTTTGAAATGATACCTCACCAGGCAGACTTTGTACAAACCGTATCATCATTATATGAGAGTGTTGAATATGGGGCTTCCAGGTAGTGCTTTGAGCACAGCGTGCCACACCAGGGCTGACATTGCAATGGAGACGTACCCGTAGAGTCTTTCTCTCCTGGGATAAAGATGGCAGCATGGCCGGCCTGGGTCATCTGACTTGGGCCCATGGAGCTAAAGCTGAGGGGCTAAAAACTGTGGTCCGGATATTTGTGTTCACACTGAAGCCTGGGTTCAGAAACCCTCACCCCTCCTGGCGTTTCAGAAGTTGGGCTCAAGTCCCATCTGCCTGCACTGTAATTTTATAGTCTTGCAGCCCAAGCCCCATAAGCCTGAGTTAGCTGTCCAGGCTTTGAGGCAGGTGCCCTGAGTGTGTTAATCGCAGCGTAGACATAACATTAGGCTACGTCTCCAGTGCAATGAAACACCCACGGCTGGCCCAGGTCACATTAATCATGGTCATGCAGCTTGGTCTATAGTAAAGTTGCAGTGTCCGTGTCTCGGCTCAGGGGCAGTCCGCTGCTCTAGGAACCCAGAAGGTTGGGAGGGAGGTTAGCAAGTGGAAATGGTAGAACTGCATTGAGGGGACTGGACCACTGACCTACCAGCTCTTAACACCCAAACTTTCAGTAACTCTATTAGCAGTGCCTGTGAGTGTAATTTAAGCCATAAGAAAAGCCACACTGGGCTAGACCAAAGGTCCATCTAGCTCTGAATCTTGTTTTCTGACAGTTGCTAACACCAGGTGCCCCAAAAGGTACTCAACCAAGCACCACTAGGAGTTGAACCAAGGATCTCCTGTTTACAAAACAGGTGTTGTAACTAGTTAAGCCATGGTGCCTGCTGTTATTTAAAGCATTGTGTCTGCCCACACCTGACTCTGCCAATCCCCATTGAGCCCTGATAAACTTTTCTCATGTTTGGATTCTGTAAAGCAGAGGAGCAGGGGAAGGTTTACTCCCAAGGTGTGTGAGTGTTTATTTGGACAGGTCTACGCTACAAAATTAGATTGGTGTAACTACATTACTTAGATGAATAAAAAATTTACACTCCCCCAAGCAATGCAGTTATAGCAAACCAATGCCGGTGTAGCTAGCAGCTCAGCTGTCAGAACGTTCTGGAGCTATGAAAGGGGAGGGGCCCAGCCTCTGTAGCAGGAATGCAGGGCAGGCGAGTTCACGGCGGGCATTGTGGGATACTGGAGGAGGCCAGTTATGGTGATATAATGAACAGCAGCATTTACACTGACAATTTGTCGCTTTAAGTTTGCTGCAAAAAGCTCTAGGCCTCTTGTCCAGGTTGGGATTGAGGGGCACTGGGAATAGGAGGGCTGTGGGTTGGGACAGAGGGGAAGGGTGCCGAGCGAGGGAGCGTTGTGTGTTTTTCACACACCTAATGTTAAAATAACTTTGTAGTGCAGACCTGGCCAAAGATTTACCCACACACAGCTTGCAAGGAAAATGTCACCTGCTCCTCTGCTTTGCAGAATCCAAACACATGCAAAGCTTGTCATGGCAGGGAGTCAGGTGTGCACAGACAGTGCCCCTTAGGCACAGGCAGGCACCATGGCTTAGCCGGCTAAAGCGCCTGTTTTGTAAACAGGAGATCCTGGGTTCAACTCCTAGCGGTGCCTTGCTGAGTAGCTCTTGGGGCAAAACACAGAGCTAGGTGCAGCTTTAGTCCAGTATGGCTGTTCTTATGGTTTAAATTACGCTCACAGGCATTGATAATAGACTTACTGAAAGTTTGGGAGTTAAGAGCTGAAAGGTCAGTGTTCCAGCCCATCACAGATGACCCCCTCCCTTTGGGACAGGGGCAGGTCTGAGCTCTCACACCAAAAGGCTCATTGTGGCTGCCAGAATCTGTGGGCAGCTCGTTTAGTTTACACCAAGGGTTGAGTCCTGCTTTGTGCACCATGGGTGAGAATGAAAATCCTAAACTGCCCTTTGAAATAACAAAAGCAGCTGGACGTGTCATTGTCCCTGCCCCAAAGCAGATAGAACAATGGAGAAATGCCATGAGTCCATACTTCATTGCGGTTTTACCATTTCCACTCGCTAAACTCTCTCCTAACCTTCTGGGCTCCTAGAGCAGGGTACAGAGCCTGAGCTGAGATACGGACACTGTAACTTCACAGCCCAAGCTGCATGACTCTGATTAATGTTACAGGGGCCAGCCGTGGCTGCTTCATTGCACTGTAGATGTAGCCTAATGTTATGTCTATACTGTGATTAAGACACCCAGGGCACCTGTCTCAAAGCTCGGTCAGCTGACTCAGGCTTATGGGGCTTGGGCTGCAAGACTCAAATTGCAGTGGAGACATATAGGCACTAGATTTGCCTTTTTCCAACCATCCGAGACCTCCCCCAATCACCACAAGTTTTCAAAGATAATGACCAACGGCTCTACAGTCACATCTGCCAACTCCATCCGGACCCTCAGATGCATTATATCTGGAACTGAGGACTTGGTCATGTCCAGCTTTTCTAAACAGTCCTTAATCTGTTCTTTCACCACCGAGGGCTGCTCACCTCCTCCCCCTACTGTGCTGCCAGTGTCTGTGAAGATTGAGGCAAAAAAAGCATTGAGCACTTCAGCTTTATCCACATCATCTGTCACTAGGTTGCCTGCCCCATTCAGTAAGGGGTCCACACTTTCTCTGACCTTCTTTTTGCTAACACACCTACACAGAAATTGACTTGGAAGCCAATCAAAATAAGTTACTTTTGAAATACAAATCATTCAAATCAACACTGGGTCAGTTTTCTCCTCTGCTCTATTTCTCACACACATTCCCCCACCCCAGCCTTTGGAGTCAAGTTTTACATCAGGACATTTTAGGCCAAGGGGGGTAAGTTACATCAAAGAAGCTTTTCAGGATTAGCCCCCAATTTCCTGTATTACTAACAAAAACTAGTACGTTCCAGTGTGGGGTACTGGCAAGAGTGGGTACGCTGTGCCAGCCCGGCCTGGCTTCCCCAAGCTGGTGATTTCAGGGGCCCAGGGCTCCCTGCAGAGGCAAGAGCCCCGGGCCCTTTAAATCGCCGCCTGAGCCTCCCTGCCCGAGCCAAGGGGAGCAAATCACTGCCGTGGAAGGCTGCTCTCTCCTGCGCTATAAACACAGAACAGGGGGGCAGGAGCTTCCTTACAGTGGGGGGGCACCGTTGTCTGCACTGTGGCACTCCCATGAAACCCTTCCCCAAGGACCTACACTCACACCACCCCTCCCCCAGAGGCCACACCCACAGAAATCCTCTTCCCCCCAAGACACCACCCTTCCCCCCACTCCATCATTTGTCCTAACAGCCAGTAAAGAGTGGTGGGGCCATGGCCCTCTAACCCCGCTGTTCCAGCACCCCTGACACAGAGCTAAGCAGGCAGCAGTGTGTGCCTGTCACAGAGGCTGCTGTGCTGAGCTGAGCCAGTGAGGGAAGCAGGGGCTGAGGTTGGGGTTGTGTCCCTCCCCCTGCCTCAGGACTGGTTGCTTGTAGCAGCTGTCTGAACTTAGAGACAGTGTGCCACACACTCACTCACTCTCCCCCCCCCAACACATTGCAGTTGACACAGTTGACAATCTAGTAGGATTCCCATGGAACAAAGGGATACAGAAACCTGCATCATGTGATGCTGTACCAGCCTGTGAGGCATTTCAAACCCTTCCCAAAGCACCTCCAGCCAGTTGCATAGCTACCCACAATGCACTGCTCTCTTTGGCCATCCAAGAGTCTAGCCTGGATGTGCTCTGGTAACACAAGGAGCAGAGTGTGGACATGCAACAGCCGTTTAATTCAAACACTTTAAAGCCACATTACCCAGTCGTGTAGCCACAGCTTGAGAGTGGGACAAGACCCAGCTCTGTTGAAACTAAGGGACCACAACTTCCTCTGTAGTTGGCAGGATTTGAACCAGTGCAAGGAGACCCCAATGGATTTCTAATCCATCATCTTAACCACTCGGCCACAACTACTTGCTTAAGATGGGCTTCTCACTACACTCCAGTTCTGTTCTCACTGTTGTTGCCTCAGACCAGCTTCCACAACACAGACACTGCTGTGCCATTGTGGAAGTGTGTCCATGGCTGAACTGCAAGAATTCCTGCTCATTTCCCTTCTGGCTGGAGCATGAGGAGACTGTGTTTGTGGTCAATGACGTTCCTGTAGATTGTTGTCCATTTCCTGCCTTGATCATTCAGACAGATCCTTTACCATCATATCCCCAGCACATCAGGGATTGCAATAGCAGGGGGCAGGTTTTCTCTGGGGCACTGAGATTTGTCAGGGGGTTGGTGGCTCCTTTCTTTCCTCACCCTGGAGTAAACTCAGCTTTTTATTCCATCCTTGATGTTTCAAGGAACAACAAGAGATGACCGAGGAAAGAGGTGGACAGGGCGGGCCTCAGGTGAGGGGCAGAGAGGTGCAAGTGGTGGGAAGGGCCGGTCTCATGGGCGGGGCAAAGAGGTGTGGGTGGTGGACAGATCAGGTCAGGGGAGGGGATAGAGAGGTGTGAGTGCTGGGCAGGGCTGGTCTTAGGGGAGGGGGCAGAGAGGTTTGGGCACGGTGAGTCTCAGGGGAAGGACAGAGAGGTGGGGGTAGCAGGTAGACCTTGGGGGCGGGGGTGGAGAGACACAAGGAGGCTTTCAGGGAGGAGAGGAGTGAGCAAAAGGTGGACCAGCAGGCCTCAGCCAAAGAGAAAGAGCAGGGGTGGGAGAGTGGCCAAATGGGAGTGAGAGCAGAGCACAGGTGGGGTCTCAGAGGGAGGAGAATGAGTCAAGGGGGTGGAGTGTTCAGGGCTGCCCAGAGGATTCAGGGGGCCTGAGGCAAAACAATTTTGGGGGCCCCTTTCATAAAAAAAGTTGCAATACTATAGAATAATATATTCTCATGGGATCCCTGCAGGGCCTGGGGCAAATTGCCCCACTTTCCCCCCCCCGTGTGGCCCTGCTCTCAGCTTCTCCTCATAAGTCCCCTGCCCCCTAATCATTTTTGTTGCCCTCCCCTAGACTCTCTCCAATTTGTTTCTGTAGTGGAAGGGCAAAAATTGGACGCAATGCTCCAGAAGGAGGGGAGGGATAGCTCAGTGGTTTGAGCATTGGCCTGCTAAACCCAGGGTTGTGAACTCACTCCATGAGGGGGCCACTTAGGGATCTGGGGCAAAAATCAGTACTTGGTCCTGCTAGTGGAGGCAGATGGCTGGACTCGATGACCTTTCAAGGTCCCTTCCAGTTCTAGGAAATGGATATATCTCCAATTACTTATTTAAAAAAAAAAAAAGATGTGGCCTCACCACTGCTGAGTAGAGGGGAATAATCACTTCCCTCAATCTGCTGGTGATGCTCCTACTCATCCTGCCCAGCATGACCAGTTACCAATATTGAATGCAGACCCAGCAATATTTGATCAGTTGGTTACTGTCCATTCAGGAGGTTATTTCCTAGCTATTCATAAAGAATGAAGATGCTCTAAACAGGGGGGAGAGAGCTGTCCCGTTCGTGTAGTTAATCCATCTCCCTGAGAGGTGGTAGCTATGTCACTGGGAGAAGCTATGTGGGTGGGTGTGCAAGCTGTGGTGTCTACATGTATCTATAAGTTTAATGAAACCCCATTTTTAAAAGCACTGTGGTCTGGGAAGAGAACAGGAGATCTCCGAGGTAGGGCCTGTCCTTCAAAATCTTTAAGATCACTGACTTACATCCACCGCAGTCTTGGGGGTGTAGCTCAGTGGTAAAGTGTTTGATTGCAAATCAAAGGGTCCTTGATTCAAATCCTATTGCCACCTTATAAACCTCTTCCTTCAACAAAAATAATGGCATTTCCTTTATGTTCCTTTATGAGCTGGCGGTGGGGGAGAGCTGAGGAGGCGAGCGGGTGGGCAGGCAGGTGAGCCGTGGGGGCTGAGGCAAGTGGGTGGGCAGTGACAGATAGGGCAGGTGAGCAGGGGAGGGGGGTGGAGGAGGTGAGCGAGGGGCTGAGGAGGTGAATGGTGAGTCAGTGGCTGACCTGTTCTACTGATCTGCTCTGGCTCCCAGCCCCTCGCCAAGGGGTGCAGCTGTCTGGAGGTGCTGCCTTCCACGCCTTCCTCAGTCACACCTCATTCAGTCAACAGGGCAACTGATTACCAAGTGGGGGGAAGATCTTATTCTACTTCTAGCAAAGAGACAGTTTTCTTTTACCTTAATTACACTACCTTAGGGGCCCCCTATAACATATTAGCAAGGTTCATTACCCCTGTTTTGGCAGGGCGGTGCTGGGGAAGGAGAGTTTGTTTCCACTAGGCTGGTGGCACTTGGGGGGGATTGTTTCGGGGGGCCTGGGTGGCACTGGTGATGTTGTTTTTGCAGGGTGGGTGGTGTTGGGGGGGTTGTGTTTCGTAGGGGCTGGGCGGTGCTGTGGGGCATTCTGTGAGGTTTCAGCCCTCAGCTGTTTTCTTTGGAGTAATATTGCCCTTTCCACTTTACGGGTTATGCAGGCTTGGACTAAACCACAGCCTTGGGAGTCAGCATTCACGTATCCTGCAGTCTGAACTTGGAATCTGATACATTCCCTCATTGGCTACCATTGTTTACCCAGCAGGGAAGTGCTCCTCGTATAATGAGTCAGCCAGATTGGGACCCATAGTTATGTAGGGCAGGTCTCCAGTGTGGATTTGAACTGTTTGATGAATAAATTACCCTGTACTAATTGCCAGGATGTTTGGAAGGAGAGTTAAGCCTATTGTTTTCTCAGGCCGAAAGGCTGCTGGAAATGTATAAGAACCGTGGGACACGATCCTTCTTCATCTCAGATCTGCTTTGGGTTTCAAGTGGGGGAAACCTTAATCACAAGGATTGAGATAACCAGTTGTTGACTGGAGCCACCCTGAATATGAAAATTGGACTATAACCTATGGACTATTTCTAAAAGGACTTTTGGCAACTACAAGCTCATCTCTACTGTGTATCTGAATCTCAAGAATTGAATTCAAGTCTATATGTGTATTAATCTTTTAACCAACACTCTCTCCCTTTTTTTTCTAATAAATTTTAGCTTAGTTAATAAGAATTGGCTATAGCATGTATTTTAGGTAAGATCTAAGCTATAATTTAACCTGGGTATGTGGCTGATCCTTTGGGATTGGAAGGACCTTTTCTTTTATATGTTGAAGTAAGATTTTCAGGAATCATCATCATATCTGACAGGTGTGTCTGGATGGAGGCCTGAGGCTGGGTACTTTAAGGGAACTGCGTGGTTTAAACTTCTAAGTAACCTGTGAGGTACTATAGAAGCTGTTTTGTGCTGGCTTGGTAAATCTAAGTATTGAAATAACCACCAGCATTTGGGATTTGTCTGCCCTGTTTTGTTTGCAGTTCACCCTGATTGAGTGACCTGAGCTGGCTCCCACAGGCAGCACCGTCTTACCTACATCCAGGCTGTACGGGTCTGGGGGATTTTAGGGGCCTTGAGGTGCACAGATACGTTCATATCAGGCCATAGGCGTCCCTGGGGGGCTTAGAGAGTTTGAGGGGGACACAGATACCAATCTCCAGGCTCTAGGGGTCCCAAGAGGGCTTAGAGGGTTCATGAGGGGCACATATTCCTACATCCAGGCTGTAGTGGTACCAGGGGGCTTTGGGGGTTAGTGGGGGGCAAAGATACCTACGTCCAGGCTGGAGGCATCCTGGGAGTCTTAGGAGATTTGTGGGGGCCCAAGATACCTATGTCCTGGCTGTAGGGGTACCAGGAGGTATAAGGGGTTCGGGTGGGCACAGATACCTATGTCCAGGCTGTATCGGTCCCAGGGGGGGTTAGTGGTTTCATGAGGGGCACAGATATCTACGTCCAGATTGTAGATGTCCCGGGGGGGGGGGGGGGTTAGCGGGTTGTCCAGGCTGTAGGGGTTCCTCGGGGGCTAGGGGGGTTCTGAAGGGCACATATATCTACGTGCACACTGGAGTGTCCCAGGGGGCTTATGGAGTCTATATGGGGTACACATACAAATGTCCTGGCTGTATATTTCCCTGGGGGGCTTAGGGGGTTTGTGGGGGGCACAGATAACTAAGTTCAGGCTGGAGGGGTCTCCAACGGTCTTAGCTGTTTGGTGGGGGGCACAGATATCTACTTCCAGGCTACAGGGGTCCCGGAGGGGCTTAGGGTCTGTCATGGACTGTGGGGGAGTGCGGTCCAGCACCCCTCTTCCTGGGATTCACAGTGACTCTCAGCCAGCCAGTAAAACAGAAGGTTTATTGGACAACAGGAGCGAAGGATACAGCAGAGTTTGGAGGCACAAACAGGACCCCACAATCGAGTCCTTCTGGGGGTTCAAGAAACTTAGTTCCCAGTTTGGGATCCCCTGAATTCCAACCACCCAGCCCAAAACCGAAACTAAACTAACCCAACTCCCTCCAGCCAGCCCCTTCCTGTGTCCAGCTTCCCGGGCAAAGGTGCTGACCCCCTCCCCTCTGCCTAGCTCAGGTTACAGGCTGAGCATATGTCCAGTCCTAAAGTCACTCGCTGCTCTCCCAAACCCCACACAGACAGTCCCTGCTCCATCACAGTAATACCCAGAGCATTTCCTGCATGGAGCAACAGTGACACCGTGTGGCTACACAGGGTAATGCACAGAACATTTGCTGCATAGTGTAACAGTGACACCTTGTGGCCACGCAGGGTAAGGCACTCTTGATTTCCTGAATGGAGATACAGTGACACTGTGTGGCATGCAGGGTAATGCACAGAGCAACACGCCTATGTAGAGGCTGTAGAGATCCCTGGGGGGCTTAGGGGTCATGGGGGGCACAGATAGCTACGTCTAGGCTGGAGGGTTCCAGTGGGCATTAGGGGCTTCATGGGGGACACAAATATCTTCTTTTGGGCTGGAGAGGTCCCTGGACGGCTTAGGGGGCTGTGGTGAGCACAGATACATACGTCCAGGCTGTAATGGTCACTGGGGGTTTAGGGAGTTGGTAAGGGGTACAGACACTATGTATGGTCTGGAGGGGTCCCTTGGGGACTTAAGGGGTTGTGGTTGCGCAGATACCTACGTCCCAGTTGGAGGGGGCCCTGAGGAGCTTAGAGGGTTTGTGTGGCATACAAATAGCTACAACCAGGCTGGTGGGAGAACTATGTGTCTTAGGAGGTTTGTGGGGGGCAGAGATACCTATGTCCAGGCTGGAGAATTCCTAAGGAGGGCTTAAGGGGTTCCTGGAGGCCACAAATATCTACATCCAGGCTGGAGGCGTTCTGGCGGTATTAGAGAGTTGTGGGGGGGGGGCACAGATACCTATATCGAAGCTGTAGGGGTCCAGGGGTTGCTTTGGGGCATTTTGGGGTACAGATACCTACTTCCATGCTGTAGAGGTCGCTGGGAGGATCAGTGGGTTCGTGAAGGTGCACAGATACCTACGTCCAGGCTATAGGGATCCTGGGGGGGGCTACGTGGTTTGTAAGGGGCACAGATACATTCATCCATGTAAGAGGCGTCCTAGGGACCTTAGGGGGTTCATTTTGGGCACAGATACCTGCGTCTAGGCTGTAGGGGTTTCAGGTATCTTAGGAGGGTTTTGGGGGCACAGATACCTATGTCCATGCTGGAGGGGTCCTGTCGTGGCTTAGGGGATTCGTGGGGTCAGAGATACCTATGTCTAGGCTGCAGGGGTCCCGGGGGCGATTAGGTGTGTTGGGGGAGGGGAACAGATACCTTTGTCCTGATGGTAGGGGGCCCTGGATAGCTTAGGCGGTTTGTGGGGGTCACAGATACAAACACCCATGCTGTAGGGGTCCCGAGGGTCTTTGTGGGGCTCTGGGGGTCACAGATACCTACCTACAGTCTGGATGGGTCCTGTGGGTCTTTGGGGGTGTGTGGGGCGTACAGATGCCTACATCTGGGCTTTTGGGTTCCCTGGGGGGCTTAGAGGTTTGAGGGGAGCACAGATACCTTTATCCAGCTCTGTATGGGTTCCAGTGGGATTAGAGGGCTGTTGGGGGCACAGATACCTATGTAAGCAGAATCAAGGTGAACTCTACCCTGACATCTGGTGGTGAATTATGGCGAGTGTGGAAAAGAATTTCAGGGGCTGATCGTGTTTGCATAGACACACCCCCCGCACCTGACACACCCACGGCAGCCTGGGATGGTTGCTTTGGCAGCTGTTGTATCCCCAGTTTATTTGTTGTTGGGGTGTGAGATGTGGAGTGTTGTCACCCTGATTGTGTGGATGAGGAACTGTGAAACTGCTTTGAGACAGGGATTCTCACCATCAATTGGCTGGCACTTGCTAGACAAGGGAGTGGGCTCCTTGGATAAGCCAAAAATACCAATTGTACCTTTTTTTTTAACAGTTGGATAATAGTGGTGATTTTTGATTCTCTTGATAATTGAAGATTCAGGTTTTTGAGCTGAAAACACTAAAAAGCTGTGTTAATTAGTGGGGGAGTCTGAAACTATATTGCAGCGGGGCTGAAAAGGAAAAGCAGTTTGTGGGATGGTTGGAGTGACCCATGGAGTGAGGTGAGTAGAGCAGTTTTTTGAGACAACTGGAGCAAATCAGCTGGTGGACTGAGCTGTACAGTTAGTGGGAAAGGTAGAAAAAGAATCCTATGGAGAAGCAGGGCAGTTGGCAGTGGACCATGTAAGGTGCTCCTTTCTACCCAGGCTGGCAGGGGAAAAACCCTGCAGATAGACTCTTGAACTCTGGGGCTGCGTTACTGTGGGTGATTTTGGGGTTGCTGGAGTCTTGAAACATTTGAGGTATTGGACTTTGGAGTCTTGAGGTGCTTTGGGGATTGCTAGACTCTAAAGCCCAGGGAAAAGGACACGGTCTAGTTGAGATGTTTTCCCAATTTAATGCTATGTTGTTTATCTCACATTCTTAAAAGTTTTCTGCTACACCCAGACTCTGTGCTTGCGAGATGGGAAGTATTGCCTCTTTGATGCATCTAGGGGTGGGTATGTAAAATTTTCCCATGTCACTGGCTGGGGGCTCGAGCTGGTTTGCATTCCATTATAGGGAAAGGACCCGTATGTATTGAACCCAGTCCTTGCTGCTATCAATTCAGCCTGGCAGAAGGGTTCCACCTATGTCCAGGCTGAAGGGCTCCCTGGGGGGGGTCAGGGATTTGGTGGGGGCACAGATACCTACGTCCAGGCTGCAGGGGTCCCGGAGGGGCTTAGGGGGCGTCACAGAGTGTGGTGGAATCCGGCCCTGCACCCCTGTTCCTGGGGCACAGAGTGACTCAGCCAGCCAGTAAAACAGAAGGTTTTTTTGGCCAACAGGAACGAAGGATTCAGCAGAGCTTTTGGGCACAACCAGGACCCCTCAGTTGAGTCCTTCTGGGGGTTCAGAAAGCTTAGTTCCCAGTTTGCAATTCCCTGAATTCCAAATACCAAGCCCCCAAACCGAAACTAAACTAACTTAACTCCCTCAGCTGGCCCCTTCCTTTGTCCAGCTTCCCAGGCAAAGGTGCTGACTCCTTCCCCCCTGCCTAGCTCGATTTACAGGCTTAGGTCCTGTCCCTCACCTAAAGTCACCCGCTGCTGTCCCATACCCCACACAGACAGTCCCTACTCCATCACAGTAATGCCCAGAGCATTTCCCTCACGGAGCAACAGTGACAGCCTGTGGCTATGCAGGGTAATGCACAGAGCATTTCCTGCATGGAGCAACAGTGACACCGTGTGGCCATGCAGGGTAATGCACAAAGCATTTCCTGCATGCAGCAACAGTGTCACCGTGTGGCCACGCAGGGTAATGCACAGAGCAGCACACCTACGTAGAGGCTGTAGAGATCCCTGGGGGGCTTAGGGGTCATGGGAGGTACAGATAGCAACGTCCATGCTGGAGGCATTCCGGGGGGGCTTAAGGGGGTTCGTAGGGTCACAGATACCTACGTCCAGGATGGTCGGGACCCTGGGGGAGTTAGGTGGGTTGTGGGGGGCATAGGTACTTGCGTCCAGGCTGTAGAAGTCCTGGTGGGGATTAGGGGTTCGCGGAGGACACCAATACCTATGTCTGGGCTGGAGGGATCCCTGGACGGTTTAGGGGGTTGTGGTGAGCACAGTAGTCCCTGGGGGTTTAGAGACTTGGTGAGGGGCACAGATACATCTGTATGTCCTGGAGGGGTCCCTGGGGGGGCTTAGTGGTGTGGTAGGGGACACACATACCTACGTCCAGGCTATAGGGATTGGGGGGGCTTAGGGAGTCAGGGGACACAGATATCTACATCCAGGTTGGAGGGGTCCCGGGGGGCTTAGCGGGTTTTTGGGGGGCACAGATATGTATGTCCAGGCTGGAGAGGTTCTGGGGAGGATTAGGGGCTTTTTCGGACAGCAGAGATACCTATCTCCAGACTCTAGGAGTCCCTTGGGGGCTAAAGGTTTTTCTGGGAGGCACAGATATCGATGTCCAGGTTGGAGTGGTTCCTGGGAGGTTTAGGGGGTTCCTGGGGGGCACAGACACCAAGTTCCATGCTGTAGGGGTCCCCGGGAGGATTTGGGTTTTTTTGGGGGCACAGATATATACATCTAGGCTGAAAGGGTTCCTGGGAGGCTTAGGGGGTTTGTGAGGGCCAGAGATACCTACATCCAGGCAATAGGGCTTCCAGGGGGAATTAGTATGTTGCGGGGGCACAGATACATAGTTCCCGGCTGGAGAGTTCCCAGGCGGGGAGCTTAGGCAGTTTGTGAGTGGCACAGATACCTGCATCCAGGCTGGAGGGGTCCCTTTCGGGCTAAGGGAGTTTCTGGTGGGCATAGATACCTACCTCCAGGCTGGAGGGGTTCCTCTGCACTTAGGGGTTGTGGGGGGCACAGATACCTCCGTCCAGGCTGGAAGGGTCCGGGGGGGCTTATGGGGTTCGAGAGGTCACAGATACTTATCTCTAAGCTGTAGGGGTCCCTGGTGGGCTTAGGTGGTTTTCAGGGGCCCCAGATACCTAGGTCCATGCTGTAGGCGTCCCTACAGGTGTTTATGGGTTCGTGGTGTGCACATATATGTCCAGGTTGGAGGGGTCCCAGGGGGGTTGGGGTTTCATGGGGGTCACAGATACGAATCTCCAGGCTGTAGGAGTCCCAGGGGAGCTGTAGAGGTACAGATACGTACCTAGGCTGGAGGGGTACTGGGGGGTATAGGGGGTTTGTGGGGGGCACAGATACCTAGGTCTAGGCTGTCATTGTCCCGGGGAGATTAGGCAGTTCACTGGGGGCTCAGATACATCCAGGCTGGATGTGTCCCGAGGAGCTTAGGGGGTTCGTGGGGTGCTCAGACATCTGTGTCCAGGCTGTAGGGATCCCTGGGGGCTTAGGGGGTTCGTGGGGGTCACAGATAGTTACGTCCAGGTGGAAGGGGTCGCTGGGGCATTTAGTGGGGTTGTGGGAGCACAGATACCTACGTCCAGGCTAAAGGGATAATCGGGGTGCTTAGGGGATTGGGGCAAACATAGATTCCTACGTCCAGGGTCTAGGGGTCCCGAAGGGATTTGGGGTAGAGAGGGGAACAGATACATACGTCCTAGCTGGAGGGTTCCTGGCTGGTTTAGGAGTTTTGTTGGAGTCACAGATACCTACGTCCATGGTATAGGGGTTCCTGGGGCGTTAGGGGGTTTCTGGGGATCACAGATACCTATGTGAAGGCTGGAGGGGTCCCAGAGGGATTAGGAGATTTATGGGGGGCAGAGATACCAATGTCTTTGCTGTAAAGGTCTCTGGGGGGCTTTGCGAGTTGTGGGGGGCACAGATACCTACGTCCAGGTTGTAGGGGTTCCTGTGGGGATTAGAGGGTTTTGGGGGGGACAGATAAAAACGTCCTGGCTGTAGATATTCCTGGGGCACATAGAGGGGCTGTGGCCGCACGTAACCCTACATCCAGGCTGTTGGGATCCCGGGGGGGATTAGGGGGTTCGTGGGGAGCTCAGATACCTACGTGCAGGTTGGAGATGTCCTGGGAAGGATTAGGGAGTTAATGGGGTGCACAAATACCTATCTCCAGGCTGTAGGGGTCCCTGTGGGCCTTACGGGTTCATGGGGGCAGAGATAACTATCTCCCATCTTTAGGGGTCCCTGGGGAGGCTTAGATGGTTTGTGGGGGGGCCAAATACCTACATCCAGGCTCGAGAGGTCCCTGGGGGGCTTATAGGGTTCATGGGTGGCACAGATACCCATGTCCAGTTTAGAGGGGTGGCTGGGGGGCTTACGGAGGTTGTGGGAGCACAGATACCTAACTTCAGTCTATAAGGGTCTCGGGGGTGCCCTGTTCTATCAGTTGAGTTGTGAAAACCAAGGGAGGAGAAACTGGTTCTGTAATTGGCAAGTCATTCACAATCTTTGTTTAATCCTGAGCTGATGGTGTCAAATTTGCAGATGAACTGAAGCTCAGCAGTTTTTCTTTGAAGTCTGGTCT